>NC_062966.1:6300653-6335421 GCF_023119035.1 Salvia hispanica
CACAAGGTTCAGATATGGTATATCTATGTTACGTGATTGCGCAATCAAAATCTTTACTAAAGGAAAAGTATTTTAGTGACTCGGGTCTTTTAAGTAAAACCCCGTGATCACTCAACTGTGGCATTGACAATTAAATATAGAACTATTTTTGGCAATGTGCCCACTGAGTATATCAAATACTCAGCCCTGCATGTTATTTTCAAATGTGCAGGTTAAACGTGGACGAGCAGGCGAAGGTGTTGGGACAAACTTTTTAAATAAGTAGTAGGTAGCCCAAAGTAGCATGTCTTCATACGTGCTATTTTGTCTTGGACTCTTCCGCTGCAAACCTAGAATTATGTACTAGTAAGCTTTGAACTTAGTCTTGTTACTCTGATCACGTTTTGACTATGTACCCATATGCCTTTGATACTTTTGATTTGAGTGATTTCATCCTTTTTATGTTGTCCCTTGATGATTGAGAATTGTTTAGTCACGAAATAGCTACGCTCACTAGCACTAGGGAGTTGTGGTCGTGACATGTATCATGCTCACAACTTGAATTCATACACGTTTTAGCATAATTGAAATCCTAAAACATGTTCCTACGGAGTTAGTGAATTTACCTTTCTGATTCTCCAAAGAATCGAAGATGCCTCGCGCCTTCTCCACGTGAAGATCTTTATTACTAGACCACAGATCTTCTGACTGGTTCCTGGACAGTACGTTGATATCAGTGTGGGCTGATCTCACCAAAGTACAAGGACTCGAATAATGGAGGACAGAAAAACTGCTCACGGAGGGAGCTAGAGGACGAAAATTTCGTCCTCTCCTACACACTGAAGGGGGCGAAATTTTAGTCTCTAAAATTGTGTGTATTTTGTCTCTTTTATTCTCCTATTTATATTAAGTCACAAATTGGGCCCAGTCAGGGATCTATGGAAGGCTTTGGATATGAGCTCCCCCAATTAGCTTTTCTCAAATTAAATTGAATCCACAATTTAATACAAGTTTATATTGGAATATTATGAACAGCCACTATAGAAGTAATATTGCACTCCCCATCCAAATCCGAGATTACAAGTAATTCGGGTTTCCAATATTTATTATTCTTTATTTCCCGCGCTTAAGATAGAAACGTTCATTAATTAATTAGTGTCTGCTATGAACTTAATTAATTAACATATTTACTCCAAGAGTGGACTCAACAAGAAACACTTAGCTAGGTTCCGAATAATAAATTCCTCGTTTCGAGCTCCTCTTATGAACGTTATCAAACGTGACTCAACTCGCGCACCATTCAATATAATAGCAATCCTAGCACTTCAAGATATTAATCTACACTACCCAATATGCCAGGATTCTTGGGTTACGAAAAATCCGCACCTAGTGGCAAGTCAAAGTAGTGCTCAATCAATATCGTATGCTCAATGCTAACGTAGACTGATTAAGAAACAAATTATCAAGACCTCGTCTTTCAATAGATAGCATAAAGGCTTGTCTTGCTGTTAGATCCAATTCAATGATATACCACACCAACGTCATCTTATTTCATTAAGGCTTAGAAATAATCAGACTGGCATTGCAACCTTTCACGATAGGTAGTCTAGGCCATCTAGGTTGTGAAATTCTTATTTTCTTTGTTCAGAACTGACCGTGTTACCTTACAGTGGACGACGCCCACAACTGGTCTACTAAAATAAGGACTTAGACTTTGTTACGTTGATTATACATTTAAATATGCAATAAACATTCGTTAAATGTAAAACATAACAACATTACGACAAAAATAATCTATTACATTAATTGGAAAATAAATTATAGAGTTTTGCAGTATCCAATCATTCAAAATGTGATTTCTAGTATACAAACTTTAACAAATATATATCCAGTATTTACGGTTAGTTTTTCACCAAATTGCCAAATCTCCCATCTCTAAGGTTTTAATGAAGTAATCCAATATTTCAACATTACATTAACTCTGATCACATTTTTAAATTACTTATGTTTAACGAATTATTCAACCAATAATTTTCTGACGGTCATTGATGAGCCATATACGTTTAAGTTCACAATCTAAATTCCAAAAATTGAAAAAAATAGAAATGAGAAAAAGTTGGTAAGGGTAATAGATAATAATGAAAGGTCTTATTAGTTCCTTTGCAATTTAGGATGTCGACCAGAAAATATTCACTGGTCTAGACCTCTACATGACAATATAAGGTGGCATGCCTAATTAATATAAGACATATAATACTTCTCTATTTTAACAGCTTATATACCTTTATTTTGTCCATTTTGAATTATTCACAAAAATTATTTACTTATAGTTTTGGTAAAATATGCAGATCCATCAGTTTATCCGAAGGCGAAGCGAAACCACCCATGGGGAGGCCGGGGGAGGGGGGCCATCATGGCATGGTCCCCCTACCGATTTGACGATTATGTATATGTGTTATAGTTATAATTAATATTTATGGCACAATTGACATTTTCGCAAAATAAAAAATTTTAGGTGCTGAATTTGATTATTCCTTGCCGTGTAAATTTCTCTCAGTTTCACTCTTTTTAATATTCGTAGTGTATGCTTACATTGTATTATTTTATCTCATTCTTAGTTTTTTGAATTTACTCAATAATATATGTCACTTTCTCATAATTTACATATGTTTCTCTTTACTTGGTCTACTAATTTTGATTGTTTTAAATTATACTATCTTCTCAGATTCTTATATATTTCTTTTGGAATGTATACCATTATTTATATCTATTGACTATTTTTTCAAAATAAACTTTCTCATTTTTATTTTTTTTAATTTACATCATTAGTTATGTCCATTCACCTTTTTAAATTTTTTTTTTTTAAATATACTACTACTACTATGTTCTTTGTTACTATAAAGAAAATATAGTATTCTTTGTCACATTTGTTTTTTACACTGTTAGTTTTTCGACATTGACGTTACTTCAAAAATAATTCTTGAAAAAGACACTGACGTTATTGCACTTTATCTGTTTATAGTTTTTATCATATCCTCTCCCCGTTCCTTGTTAATAGAGACATTTCTTTTCGGCACGGAATTTAAGAATAGCATGTTAAATGAATGGTGAAAAAAGTAAAAGAGAGTAAAGTAAGAGAGACGAAGAGAGAATAAAGTAAAAAGAAAAATTACTTTTTCTAAAACTAGAAATGACTCAATTAACATGTAACTTCACAAAATAGAAAAATAACTCTATTAACATGAGGAATAATACCCTGATTCAATTTTTCTTATTATCTCTCTCATCTCTCGTACAAATCCTACTACAAATGTTACTATTACTTTCAGCAACGACTGCACACAAAACACCCACAATTTTTTTTTAAAATAGTATTTTGGCCCCCCAATGTATTCGCTTGGCCACTGACTTTTTCCACTCCATTTTACTTTTTTTTTCTGACTAATAATATTTCAATAATTTCTTTTTTTTTACTTTACAATTCTTTATACTCCCTCCATTTTTAAAGAACATGAATATTTTGTTGTCACGAATTTTAATGCATAACTAAAAAAGTAAGAGAGAGATAAAAAAGGAAAAAGTTTAGTATTGTCTGTGAAAATTGAATCACATCTTATTAGAGAAAAATGAATTTCTAAAATTAGAAAATTCATACTTTTAGGGATTGATTAAAAATAAAATAGTTCATATGTTTTGGAACGGAAAAAATAGTAAAATTTGTGGGGTCTACTTTAAAAACTACTCCCTCCGTCTCATTAAAGATGACCCACTTTCATTTTTAGTTTGTCCCAACCAAGATGATCGATTACTTAAAATGGAAACCCCTTTATCTCTATTTTATCTATTCTCTCTTACTTTACTCTCTCCATTTAACACATAAAATAAAGTTGCATAAAATCCCGTGCCGCCAAAGAAATGGGTCATCTTCTTTAAAATGGAGGGAGTAGTTATTGATAGACGATAAAGGACGAAGGAAGTAGAGTACATCCAAACAATAATAAATAAGAAAATTATTCCCTGATATACTAGAACTTAGTGGTATTGCTAGTTTCTACTGTAAAGGGTGAATGACTGTACATAATTTTTTAATACACAACATTTTTCTTGCTAGAAGCCTATAAGTTAAAAACATATGAGGAATTTTTGGAAAAGAAAAGAAAAACAACTATAACTCTAAACATGTCAAAAGATGGAGTGTAGTATATATCTAAGTTATGAATATGATTGAGTAATTTATAAGGAAATAAATGAACTTTTCAAAGTGGCATGCCCAATGCCCACTATAGTAGAGTACTGCATAATGCAAGTAACGTGAAGTGCACTAATTATGTATGACACTCAGAAAATAATTATTGAAATTTTCAACAAATTAATTCCTCAATTTCTAGTTAATTGGTCATTTTACCATTTCATGAATTTTCAAGTTAATTAAGTTATTTTTTTAAAAAAATAACTTTTTTCTATTTTATAGTCTCTTTATTTCTCTTATTTTATTATCTCTTCTATTTTATTCACTTTAAAATACTCCCTCCGTCCCATATTACTTGAAGTGTTTCTTTTCGGGACATGATTTAAGAAAGTTGTGTTTAGTGAGTTAAATAAAGTAAAATAAAGTAGAAATGAGAATAAAGTAAGAGAGAGAAGAGAAAGTAAATAAAGTAGAAATGAGAATAAAGTAAGAGAGAGAAGAGAAAGTAAAGTAAAAGCAAGAATAAAGTAGGTGTGCTTAGATGTTTTATTTTTAGCCAAAAAACGAAATGACTCAAATAATTTGGAACAACCCAAAATAAAATACGACTCAAGTAACTTGGATGAACTCAATATTGACAATTGAAAATGTACAATTTTTTAGGGGTAAAATGTAGGTTATCTATTGAATAGCTATACATGTAAAAATGATCTTCAGTATAAAAAAAAAAGTTTGAATTTTATTAGAGTAGGAAAATACACTAACTTTATAGAAACAAATGGTCTGAGTTTTCGTGAAATATTAAAAATATGGTCTGAATAAGGATGGATAGGTACAGTGTGTCTTACCGAAAGCATCATACCGCATACCTTATCAGAAATTTAGTATGCTAAAAAATCATATCTTTACCTCACCAAAATTTTCGGTATAACTTATTTTTGGTATGGTGAATATTCATACCAATACCGTACCTCATTTTCGATATACCGTACTTTGCGGTATGCCTGACTTTCAACATACATGAAAATAGAATATTTGATATTTAGAAATTATTTATATAATTATATTTATGGGTAAAATGTAGGTTATCTATTGAATAGCTATACATGTAAAAATGATCTTCAGTATAAAAAAAAAAGTTTGAATTTTATTAGAGTAGGAAAATACACTAACTTTATAGAAACAAATGGTCTGAGTTTTCGTGAAATATTAAAAATATGGTCTGAATAAGGATGGATAGGTACAGTGTGTCTTACCGAAAGCATCATACCGCATACCTTATCAGAAATTTAGTATGCTAAAAAATCATATCTTTACCTCACCAAAATTTTCGGTATAACTTATTTTTGGTATGGTGAATATTCATACCAATACCGTACCTCATTTTCGATATACCGTACTTTGCGGTATGCCTGACTTTCAACATACATGAAAATAGAATATTTGATATTTAGAAATTATTTATATAATTATATTTATATTTCATAATGGATTTTATAATTTAAAAATATATCAGTATATTTATGTATAATTATATTTATATTAAATGGTATATACCTTAATTTACGGTATATATCGAATTTCGATATACCGCGGTGTATGAAAATTCATACCGTTACTTTACTGAAATCTTTCGGTAAGGTATCATACTGTACCGAAAATTATAGTAAACCAAAAAACCGGTATTTTCGGTATGATAAGGACGGTATTCTTTTTTCCCATTCCTAAGCCTGAACTTTAAAATGATCCATATGTGAGTATCCAGACCTAGAAAAATTAAAGCATATTTGTGTCTCACCATCCTTTCCACAAAGAACTTGCAATACGCAATGACTGTGTCTATGTGTTGGATTAACGATAGAACAAATAGTATTTGGAGCGAAAGATTTTGGATTTGAGTTTACTTTATGCTATCTTTTTTTGATAAAATTCCAAAATGTTCAAACCAGCGAAAGTGACGAGCAAACAGTCGAGGACAACAAAGAAGAAAACTTCCAAACTTCTAGGCCTAAGCACCATCAACTAGCCAACCAAAAGCAAAAAAATTAAAAATAATGGCAAAGTCGAAGGAAGAAAAAGGACCACATGATATTAACCCAAGTACCACATAAGACATGATCGAGGCAAGCACAAATTAAACGCCTAACAAGAACCATAAGCTTCACGTGAGGACATATTACCATTGAGATTGGATTAAGTATAATAAGTATTATGTTTTGCTCACATATTATACGCGTTTGGATGAATTTACCATTTTCAAATAGGTTCAAGTATTCAAGACTATTTTGAAAATTTTGAATTCGGACTATTTTTACATTTTTATGGAAAATAGGTCATTTTTTGTATTTTCAAAATTCAAATTATTTTAGGAGATGATACCAAAGTTTGGGTCAACAAATGTGACAGTCGACCCCTTTCGCTCCTCGTCTCCCTCTTCTTGAAAGTTGTGTGTGTCGTTGCGAACTGCTAAAGTTGGATAGTCAACCTGATCAAGCCAGACTATTTCTGCCTGTTTCACCTACAAAATTGCGGGTGAGTGGATCCGGTAAAGGTTCAGGCTGATCAAGCTGAGTGGCTCCGACTTGAGTGAGAAGAATTGAGAGGCTGAAGGGAATACGACATCAAAAACCTTAACCCACTAATACTATTAATTAGTATAAGGAAGTAAGGATCGATCCCACAGAGATGATGCGTTTCGAATTGCTTGTGTGATACGGCTTGGGGCTTGGCTGCTGCCACGCTTTACTTTAGGAGTGAGTTAAGTATCTACTGGTGCGGAACAACTAAACTACCTAACTGATCAACTCAGAAAAAATTACTATAAAAAGAGAAACAGAATAAACGGGGTTGTCAGGCCCTGCAGAAATCTACGACAAGCAAAATAACTTTAACAGAATCGTCTTCCTCAACAGATCAACGTAAAGAAAACAGAGCAGCAACAGATTTGAAAATCTGAGGAAGAAGAAACAAAACAAAACACATAAAACTTAAAATTACTCCTACGATCTAAGCTACGACAACGTAAAAACAAGAACTACGGCTAAAACATGCAAAGACAAAAAGAAAACACGTAGATCTAAACAGAAAACAGAGGCTCAAATAGAGAACAACAAATCTAAGCTAAGACTCAACAAAAAACACACAATAGAAAGCAGATCTAAGCATTAAAACATAAAACAAGCACGAGACGAAGGAAACGAAAATAGAAACTAGATTAAACTAGAACAAAACATTACATGGAAATAAAACAGAAACTAAGCTAAGAAAGCAGGAAATTGTTTCATCACCGCTTCTCGGAGTGGAATTACAAAACAGAAACTGAAATTGTACGAGAACAGCAAAGAAAACAGCTAACTACCAGCTATTCTAGACGGGACCAAGTGTGTGCAGGAGATTGAAATGCAAAGAATTGAAAAGAACTTCGATTTCAGCTCTGGAAGAGAGCTAGAAATCCTACCTATTCGAAAGAGAACCCCCCTAAACTACTCAGCAAGAAATGAAATGTGGGGGAACTCCCTTCTCTTAATGTGCAAGGCTCCTTTATATAGGGAGGCGTATGGCTCTGATCCCTAGGGTACCACCCCTCTGAAATGACGCTTTTTCCCTTCACACCTTAGAGTGGAGTTCATAGTCTTCTCTCCAGCACAAGGTCTGGCTGGCTCCGGTTAGATAATGACTTGATCAGTTCAAAAGCTGCCTCTTTTCCCAACTTTTGCTTTCGCCCTCTAGAATAATGTGATCTTCGGTTTCCGGCAAAATTTACACACATCTGGATCAGAAAGGGTCGTTAGTTTGATGATTTCAGTGCGGTTTTGCTATAAAACTCATGCATGAAACGAGCCTCATCAAACTGCTCACACTTAACCCATACTTGCCCTCAGGTATGAAAGAAAAGAAAAAGAAAAGAGGCACGGTTCAATGCATGATTTTTATTGGAAAAAATCAAACAAAGAACAAACAAAAATCTAGAAAAGAAGGTAAATAAAGAAATGACTAAAAACATTAGCACATAAAAAGAAATAAGAAAAAAACGACTTATTTTGATTGGCAATCGTCCCCACAAGATTAAGGTCAATCCAATCGTCTACAGTCTCAGATTCCTTTCCCTCTCCTATTCTACCTAGTCATGCTTGTCCGTTTGTCAAGATATCTTCTATCACCCTAACTGTTGGATTCACTCGGTCACTCAATCCTCACCAGAATTGTTAGGACCATTTCTCTCATAATTTTGTCATACCATTGATGCTAGGGTTCTATTGACAGGAGCTAACTCCTTAAGGTCTTTTATTTAGGTTGTAACGAGGACAAGGGTTTTAGTGTATGTAGGTGAGAATCCTAGGGTTCTAAGTTCATGCTGGCTGGTACAAGAATGAAGGACATGTGAACTTAGAGAAGAACCAGGACAACCTCCCTATGTACAGACTGAACACTTTTTTGTCTAACTACCCTTAGCCATTTTGGCCTTATTTCCTAACACTTTTTCTTAGGGTCAGGTTACAATGCTTCCTGCCCTATTTCTTTTCTTTTGTTTTTCAATTTTCTTTTTGTGGGTCAGGTTATAAGAGTTCCAGCCCTTTTCTATCAATCTTTCTTTCTAATTTTTTTCCTTGGGATCAGGTTACAACATTTTCTGCCCATTTTCTTTTTTCTTTTTCTAACTTTTTTTCTTGGATCAGGTTACAAGGTTTCCTGCCCATTTTCTTTCTACCTCATTTCATACTCCCCTGTTTTGCACGCCCAGACTTTATCCCCAATGGTGAGCTGCCCCAACCCACCCCCTTGTTCACATGACATGGAGGCTTAGGGATTCAAAAGAAAGGGATGATCATTTATAAAGCTCAAGTTGCAACTAGGGGGTGCCCTTACAATGAGGCAGGTTCATATGGTTCGAAAGAAAATTGGCCCAACTGGTTATTCCTATTGTCTTTAGTAACTTCTGTCATTTCCCCCTAAGCATCAATGGCAGCCTCTCTATTCTTATCAGTAGAAAGTGTTCTACTTTAGCTTATAACCCACATTTTAGAGGGCTTCACATAGGGTTGGATTGAAGCTATTTTTATCGTTTTTACATCTTCCAAGCAGAGTTTGCTTATTAAAGAAGAGAATCTCACAAATCAACATGCATCCTCTCTTCAATCACTCTCACTAAGGGAAACTTGTCTATTCTCCTAAACCAGTTCTTTATTTAAAACACAAAGAGCATAAGGAAACAAGATCACTGAAAAGGGAAACCACTTATCAAAACAAAACAAACTTCTCACACTTAGACCAAGTATTGGGTTAAGTGGGAGAAAACAAAACAACCATGAGCATGCTCCCAAAAGACAAAACAGAAAAAGAAACAAACTTCTCACACTTAGACCAGACACTGGGCTAAGTGGAAGAAGATAACACACTGGACGAAAAACGTGCTTAACAACATATGAACAAAGTAAACCAACAAACTTCTCACACTTAGACCACACAGTGGGCTAAGTGTGAGAGTACTGGACATACTAGACATGTCATTACAATCTTACAAATACTCAGCATAAACATGCGATGAAGATTCAAATAGCACAGAACTTCAGATAAGATAAGTGATGTTAAAAATTGCGGCAAGCTAAATTGAACCCAAAAGCAAAGTTTACTTGGTTCAACCTCTTCAGTTCCTGTCCTAGCTCCCTTGAGAGCCAGACTGTTAAGCCTTCTTAATCCGCTTAGCCGTGGAAGAAGTTGGTATGTCGGATGGTGTCCGGGTGGTAGTAACCCCTCTCTTCAATGTCCTGTCTGGGGCTGTTTGTAGGCTGGTCTCCTGGGACTTATCATTCTTAGATTCAGAGGCTGCGGATAAGAGTCGGAGTGTGATCTGATTATTCTGCTCCGCCAGATTCGTCATCCTCTCGACCAAGGAGAGTGCTTGGCTCATGTTCTCATTTTGGAGAGTGAGGAACTCTTGCTGCTTCGAGCTGGTTTCCCCAAACTTCTGCATCATAAATTCAATAATCCTTTTCCATTTCTCTTCCTGACCCCGGGAGTTCTGTTCGCTTGACTCAGGCAGCGGCTCAGGAACTTCTGACTTTTCAGGGGCAGGAGATGGTTCGTCCGTGGAAGTCTCCACTTCTGCAGCTTCCTTGGTCCCACTTCCAATTTTGCCTGCTTCATCCTCATCCTTCGCCTTGGCTTGTGCAGGTCTGTAGAATACTAGACCTCCCTCCGTTCTTTCGACAAGGCCAATACTGATAAGGAACTCCCTGTCAAACCACTCTGGTTCCTCACATAAAGGCATAGATTACCTTGGGATTAAAATCTCTGGTCGCACGTTCCTGAGCAGATAAGCTCCCACAAGGTGGCATGCATACAAGCGGCGAGCAGGGTGATGGGCGATTTTGTGGCATGAATCCGCCAGCCAATACCCGACATGCACCTTGATATTCTTGACCATACACCACAAAAATAAAGTTCGATTGTGGTGGTTGTGGTGTTTTCGTGGCCTAGGAGGTTACTAGTGAGAAAAATATGCGCCATCTGCAGAACTGGATCCGCTATCTCTTCCCTTTTCGACTCGCTTGTTTTAAACGGCTTCGCTCCGTCCTTCCTTATCATCTTCCATGCCTTTTCAGTGTTGAACTCCTTTGTCTTGCTTGGCTGACCAATTTCCCTCTGAGACCCCTCTTTCGTTCATTTCAGTGCTTAACAACCCTAACCTCAACGACCACTCCTTGAGACTCATGGCCATTTCTTGATTAAAAACCCGATTTCGCTGGCTTGGAATCGGAAATTCTGCCGTCGCAGTTTCTTGCAGCTTGGGATCTTCAAATCATATCATCCTATCCAGTAGATTTTGATCGATGTTGACGTCCACCCATTCAAACGCTCCTAAATATTGATCTTCCTCCTGAGTTAGTGGAGCGGGATGGGTTTTGGTTTCCCTGATCACTATGCCCAATGATATTGGGTTCGACTTCTTGCTCTCGACTGGAGTCGCCACACTCTTTCCTTTCCTTCTCTCGGCGGCTTCTCTTTTCGCGGCGGTCAATACTGCCGCCTCTTCCTGCATGCTTCTCAATTCTTCTCTATTCAATTCCCTTTGTGTACGGAGATTCCTTCTCCTCGCTCTCTCGGTTTAGTGTGCTTTTCTCATCGTCCGATTCCAGTTCATCCACGTTAACTACCCTCTCGCATCTCCCCACCTGACTTTTTCTCCACCGATTCTTGAGTTCTTTCAACTCCTCCGTCAACATTCAATCCCTCTTTCAATTTATCAGTTATTTCGGGTGTATCATACAGGGGGGATCTGACGCTATGAAGAAATCGTTATGTTAGGGGGCTGTGTCTCCGGCTCCTCCACGGGTGTCTCGTCGGGAACTGTGGCGTCGAGACCTTCCTCTGCCTTGAATTTTTCTGCCAATTGCGCGAAGACCTCACTCATCTGATTCTCTGGAACGAACTTCCCCACCGTGTCTCCAATGATTTTTACATATCTAATGCCTACAGATGTCTCCGTTGGTTGGGAGGCACTCGAACCTGGTGATAATATCGACTAAGTGGGTGGTAGCGTCATGATGTCGAAGGTTTTTGTTTGAGTTGAGCATGTTCGTCGCCCGGTAGATCATTTCTGAGAATAGCTCGTGGGTGATTTGTCCATTGTTGGTGGGATTTGTGGTACCTGACCTGAGAGTAAAGGATTCGTGAGTTGTGGGAGAATAGAGAAAGTTAGGGATTCTGCTGAAAAACTGAAATTAGAGAGAGAGAAATCTCGATTAAATGAAGGTAAGAGAAAGGGGAGGGAACAATCTCAATGACGTCAGCGGCCGTTCAACTTCTTCGCCAAATTTGAATTTCAAATTTTTTCACTTTTCCCCCTCTTTTTACCTTTCTTAGTTAAAAACAAAATAGAGTATTTCTTTCTTCTCATTTCCTTCAGGGAAACCTTATTATCATTATTTCTTTATTCCTAATCTTATTGTCTAGAGTTATTATTTTTTTCTGTGGATAACGAAGAAAGAGCTGTGGGAAAAGATACTCCCTGAATTTAGTAGTCTCTGACCCAAATGCCTCTTATGCAGTTGGCTGGATCAAGTGGATCCAGGTTGCCCCTTTAGCTTGATCAGTTTGGGTTTCAGTAGATTTCCCTCAGAATGATTATCACTTGGGAATTCTTAATCGGTTTCTCTTACGTCCACCGAGTTTTCTGGGGGTTGCCTTCAGCTTGATATCCCGTCTTTTCCTATGATGTCGGTACGTCCCTAGAACCTTCTTGTTCTCTCTAGGATGTACCCCAGAGTGAGGAGGTTTGCCCATTCTTTCCGGCTCTGGCCATGGCTATAGCTGCACCCAGTATATTGCCCTCTACTCTTCTCATCTTTCTACCTTTTTCAGTTCATACTTTGTTCTTTCTTTACTTAACTTACTTATCATAATTTTTGTTAAATCGCGTGACAAAAAGAAATGTCACCACTATTATATAACGGAGGGAGTATATTATGTAAATAAAAAAACTGTCGAGTGACAAAAAGAAATGTCACCACTGCTATGTAATATTATGTAAATAAAAAACTGCCGGGTACTTATTGATTAGTTATATTTGAAGTTGCCACTTCACATGTACTAACTAATTATACCAATTATTTATTTGCTACCAGCACACGAACAATGACTAATGGGTCTTATGACAAGTTATACATTACTTTAGATGTTGTTAATAATTGTACACCATCAAATATACCAGGCAAATATAGACATACTAAACTGCAAAGGTAAATATACATACACCCATATTTTATCCATTGTTAATTCCAATTCTTAGAGAAAAAGAGTTGGTTGATTCCTCATATATTCCAATGTTTGGCAAATTTTGTCAATTGATTATCTTTCTTCTGGACGATTTACTGACCGTGTTTTTGACCCATTTTCCGCGTTATAAATTTTAATACCCAAACGAAAATTATGCTTCTGCTTTGAATTATATCTGCTCGCAAAAACATATGTCAGAGAAGCCTTAATTGTTTATTACTGTATTTGACTAGTAAAATTATATACATGTCATGACACACAAATTAAGACTATCCAACCACTGCTCACCAAAAAAAAATAGTCCACTAATTTTGTTAAATTTTTCTATGCAATGAGATGGATCAAATTTCTTAGTAACAATATTCTAATCATTTTTCTTTTCTCTTCTTTCCTATCTATCGTTCTTATTTGCATTAAAATATTAAAATATGCATCATTTTAAAATTATCTATTTTATCAAATAAAGGAAGTACTTCCACCGAGGCTAGAATTCTCTGTTGTGCAATTTTGTACTAGGAAATGTTGTTCCTAATACAGCAATGAAAAAAAAACTATGTAGTATTTAATTCTTTCATTTTTCTATTTGTATATATTCTTTTTTTTTTTTAAGTATTAGGAACAACAAATTTTGCAGTATTACTTGTCATTTGTTTCATATTTGGTCCGCCCGCAAATATTTGTCATATTTACTATATTAACTATTTTTGGTAATGAATTAAACATTCTATTAACTCATTTCACTTGTATTGTATTATTCTCGTGGGAAGAAAAAGTTATTGGAGTGTGTGTCCCACTTTTATATACCCTCTTCGTCCCACTCTAAAATGACACTTTTCTAAATATACTAACATCACTCTCTCTACTTTTTTCCTCTCTCTTGTTTTATTCTCCACTTTACTCACAAAACAACAGTACATAATCCCGTGCCGAATTAGAAATACTCCATTTAAATTGGAACGGAGGGAGTATTAGTTTTAATATAAAATATGGGTGGAATGTAAGATCCATTACCAAAATTAGTAAAAAGTAAATGAGACACTTAATTGTAGACAGAGAGGAAGTATAAAAATAATACTCCCTCAGTATCACAATAAGAGTCACGTTTTGCAATTTCGATATGTCCTATAATAAGAGTCATATTTCACTTTTACCACAAATAGTAAGTAAGTCCACATTCCACTAACTGACTTCACTCACATTTTATTATAAAACCAACATAAAAATATGAGTTTATATTCTACTAACTTTTCCAACTTACTATTCTTCACATTTCTTAAAATCCATACCCAAACATGACTTTTATTATGAAATGAAAAAAATATATAAATATTGGACTCATATTCTTCCATAATTTTCCATCACTTTTCTTTTTACATTTGTTAAAACCAAATAAGGTTAAGTAGAGTTATTATAAATCTAACAAGGGATAAAGGGAGTACTCCTATAACTTAAGTTGAACAATTACGTGTAAAATAATGAGGAGGCGTCCGTGGCAAGAAATACCTCATTTCCTTTTGTCTTCCAACACTCATCTTCCTTTTCAACATAACATATATACATGTGCAGTATGCACATAACTCATATATACATCATACACACTCGCGAGAGCACGTTCCTTTTTCATAACTAACTCTCATCTCTTCAATTCATATATTATCAACTCAAATCCGATCCTCGTTTTCCTCAGAGGTAACTCAAATTTTCGGTTGTTATTTCTCGATTCACGGCTATTTCACCTCGTTGAACATGCTGAGATACTTAATTTCTTTGGCCGATCATCATTCTTTTCTTTCACGCGATCTCATCTTAGATGCTTCCGTCATAACATAACTATAATTACTTTATTTTTATTCACGTTTTCTATGTATTGATGTTCGGTTTAAATTGCGTGTCGATTGGAGCAACTCTGCATCTTTTAATATTCATAAATTTGGGGATTTGTTTGAAGAAGAAGAAGAAGAATGTAATGATTTTTGCTTTCTGACTGTTTCAGAACCATCCGTGATTAAAGATGATTGGAGAATTCGTCAACAGTTGCTTAATGTTAGTTTCTTTTTTTCTCTTTATTCTCTCTGTTTCCCCCCTTTTCTTTATGCAATTTTACCCTTTTCATTCAAATCTTTTGAATTTGATCAATAATTGGAAATAATTTCAGATTGGTTCTAGGATATGCATATCCTGCTTTCCAATGTTTCAAGACGGTAGAGAAAAACAGAGTTGAAATTCCGGAGCTGCGGTTTTGGTGTCAATATTGGTAAGCTTTTTTGATAATTTTGATTCGCATAATTATTGGTCATAATATTAATTAATAATGAGTTAGGAAGCTTTGGTCCAATCACATACTTGTGAACAATAAGAATGTTTATTTGATTGTGTGTATTGGTCAACTTATTATGTGAATATTATCGGTTGATGGGGATGAACATCAAAAGTGAAACAAGACAAGCTTTGGTCTAATTAGTTTAAGCACTTTTAATCACCATTATCTTTTCATGATAATGACTCCTTCTTTATGTCCCCATTTTTGGAATTATTAGTTTGGAGCAAGAATTGACTCACTTTACAACCAAACCATTGTGCAGGCTGATATGAACATATTTCTCATATTTCATTACTTAGTCTATTAATTTATCATATTTTTTTACCATATATTGCTTTCTTATTATTAAGTTAGGGCTAGTCGGAGACATTGTATTCTTTTCATTTTCAATAAAATACAATTATCCTTATTTTATTATAACGCGTTTATTTCAATTATGTATTGTTCTTAGTTTGATCGACGGGTAAGCTTCTGCGACTGCCTTTTATCTCTTCGATGATTGCAATCGCAATGCCAAAATCTTGTTAAGGGAAATTATCCCTCAACACAGTCACATCAGTTTTTATATATAAATCATTTGATATTATCACAATGTATGTTTTCCTGCCAGGATACTTGTTGCTATTATCACAATTCTAGAGAGAATTGGGGATGTATTTATTTCATGGTGCGATCTCAACCACAACTACCTTTTAAATTCTTTAGCACGCTTACAAGTAAATAGAAAATCACTGAAATTCAAGTAACAAAACTATTTTCTTCATAGGTTGCCAATGTATGGAGAGATGAAATTGGCGCTCTTCATCTATCTATGGTATCCCAAAACTAAGGTAAGAATCCTTCATAATTTTTACTACTCCACTACTTTAATTATGAGAAAAATGATTGGTGTTAAATTTAATTGTTGTTGATGTTATTATAGGGTTCGGGATACGTATACAAAACCTTGTTGCGACCATACGTATCAAGGCACGAGACAGATATCGATAGAAGTTTAATAGAATTCCGAGAGAGAGCATGGAACTTAGCAATCTACTATTGGCAAAACTGCACTGAGCTTGGTTCCACCAAAATCCTCCAATTTCTTCAATTTGTGTCTTCACAAGCTGGAAGGAGTGAGGTATGTATATACAATGTGCAACTATTTATGATCAAATTTAGATCAAATAGATTTGCATAGTTAAGATCATGACGTTCTTCGCTTAATTGCAGAATCAGGGGAACCAACGACGTCCTAGCACCACTCCTGAACCCAGCGCACCGCCGGTGGGTTTCATGAGAAAGAGCAAGCGGGGCCCACCACCTCCTCCATCGGGAGGGTCCACCTCGTATTTCAGCCAGGCGCCCGTGTCGGAGTCGATCAAAGTGGAGCTGCACAATGAGCACTTTATTAGGCCTGAGGATGTGATTGTTTCTAATTTGGACATTGGTGGTGGGTCTAAAGAGAAATTTGGTTTGGACAAGGATGTTAAGACGACTAGGCATAGGCTTAGGCGATTCATAGATGGCAATTAGGATTTTAGTTAAATTGATGGCTATGTTGTAAAATATGTGAGATAACATGTGCTGCACAGTTTATTTATTCATTTTTTTTAACATTATAGAGGTTGCAGTTATTCGAGGTTTGCATTGCAATTGCGATTGCGAAGCATTGAGTTTCTGAGTTAGGAATCAGATATTGCAAGTTATAATGTACCCAACAAGTCAGATTGTAACACTAGTGAAAATCTATGTAATTTGAATGGTGGATATAAATTAATGTTACACATTGTACAAGATGCATAATTTCACATAAATGCGCAGTATATGTCAGGAGGGGCGGGAAGATATGGTATATCGGAGATCGTAGTTAAGTCATACGTTATAGGAGTAGAAACGAAAATCTATGTTTGGTATGGTTGTTAGACTTGGGGTTTTGTTTTGGTCAAACATAATCTTTTTGGAGCACAATGATATAGTATTAAATTAAACATGGCCCAATAATAGAGACGGGCCAACAATTGTATTGCACATAGAGCCCAAACACCCACTTACACAGTCCCGATTTCATTATTTTGGGTTATATGTGCACATAGGCTCGTTCAGCTAGAGCGACCAATGACATTGCGACGTAGACACCTGTTCAGGTGCGTCTTGATTTCAAACATCGGTCGAAGCCACTGATACATAAATGGGTTTTGTTGGAAAAAAATCACGCGAGATCACGCAAGATCAGGAGCACAATATATGGAATCAAATCATACCATAGATAGAACGCAAATACATGTAAATTAGGTTTACCATGTATAGAGATAACCTAGTCTATATAAGCTCTAATCCTTGTAAATTTTTCAGTGAATTAGAATGAATCATTCTACCGATTTCTAACATGGTCTCAGAGCAGTAACGATCTTGGCTCAGAAAAATTTCATCATAGCCGATATACCAATTCCCGACCTTTTTTAGCCAAAATCAAACCAGCAAACTGACAAAACCCTACACAGAAGTATGTCAGATACAGAGGAAGATACCAAACCAAATCCAGAACAAAAAAAAGCTTGAGAAACAGCAAGGGCATCACCATAGCATTCAAGTTGAATGGAAAGAACTACCCCTCAAAGTTGATCAACGTGAAGATCGGAGGCCGAGGGACGTATTCTTTCATAAAAAACGAACCTCCGGAATTAGGGAGCAAAGGGTTAGATGAGTGGGAGGAGAACGACCTGGTGGTGTTCTTCTGGACCGTCGACAATATCGAGAACGACATTATCGCTAATTTTGCCCATCACCAAACATCAAAAAGCATTGTGGGATAGCCTCGTTGTGACATTCGAGAGCAAGGCGGACAAATGTCTCATCTACGATCTGGAAGATAAAGTAATCAAAATCAGACAAGGAAACCTTGATTTAGAGACATATTACCGAAAACTCCACGGGCTATAGGTGGAGATTGATCGCTGCCAAAAGCAGCCTGTGACTTGCTGCGACAAAGGAGAGGATCAATACAGTTGATATATACCGAATCTTCAGTATACCGTGGTATACCAGTATACCGATTAATTATATATATATATATATATATATAGGGGTGCACTATGGTGCCACCATAGATAGGATAACACCATACCACCAATATAGTCCGTTAGATCTCATCTATGGACGCCTAGGATTAAGTTTCGTGAAAAAACACGGGTTTGCAGTCTACTGTATTAGATATTGAAGTCGTGGAAAACTGCAATATTGTTGTGGTAAGACTGCAATATTCAATGAACAACACTGCAATCTGGTAACGTAAATTTAGAAATTTCCAATTTTACCCCTCCGTGTTTTTACACGTGACAACATGACAAACACACGATTTTCAGATCCAATGACCTAAAATGGTGGTATGGTGTTACAATAAAGAGTGTTGTCATCTTAATACATCCCTATATATATATATATATATATATATATATATATATAGAGTTGTGATCAATGTCGAACCCTTCTTAAAGACCGAACTAGAGACCAAATTTGGGCCACTCATTTTTCTTTATCTTATGGTTATGATTAATTTAGAATTAATTTAATATTTTATTAAATAAAAACGTTTTTAATTTTTTTTTAAAATTTTTTAAAATTTTTTTTTTAATTTTTTTTAGAATTGTTTTTATTATTATTTTTTATTCGATAAAAACTTGCTGGAGTAAATAGTGAACTATATTCACTACATAATCAACTAAATGAATGTATGTTATGAAGTAATTTTTTGCATTCATTATATACTGAATTTACTTCAACTGAAAGATAATTATCTCATAACACATTATGAAGTAATAAAATAATAAAATGAAGTAATAAACTAATGAAATGAAGTAGTAAACTAATGAAATGAAGTAATAACATAACTGAATGAAGTAATAAACTAACGGAATGAAGTAATAGCATGACTGAATGAAGTAATAAACTAACGGAATGAAGTAATAACCCTAAACCCAACTGAAAGATAATTATGTCATAACACATTATGAAGTAATAAACTAATGGATTGAAGTAATAGCATGACTGAATGAAGTAATAAACTAATAGAATGAAGTAATAGCATGAATAAATGAAGTAATAAACTAACGGGATGAAGTAATAGCACGACTGAATGAAGTAATTAGTTCATAACATACATTCATTTAGATCATTATGTAGTGAATATAGTTCATTATTTACTCCAACAAGTTTTTATCGAATAAAAAAAAAATCTAAAAACAAATATTAAAAAAAATAAATTAAAAATTTTTTTTTTTTTAAAATTTAAAAAAAACTTAATTTTTTTTAAAAATTTTTAAAAAAAATTAAAAAAGTTTTTATTTAATAAAATATTATATTAATTGTAAATTAATCATAACCATAAGATTGAGAAAAATGAGTGGCCCTAATGTGGTCTCTAGTTCGGTCTTTAAGGGTGGATTTGTGGTTAATATGACTCTATATATATATATATATATAAATAAAAACTTTTTTTTATTTTTAGATTTTTTTAATTTTTTTAAAGTTTTTTTTTTAACTTTTTTTTTAAAAAAAATTTAAATTTTTTTTTTCAATTTTGTTTTAAATTTTTTTTACTTTTAATTTATTTATTTTTTATTCTATAAAAACTTGTTGGAGTAAATAATGAACTATATTCACTACATAACGAACTAAATGAATGTATGTTATGAACTTATTACTTCATTCAGTCGTGCTATTACTTCATTCCGTTAGTTTATTACTTCATTTATTCATGCTATTACTTCATTCTATTAGTTTATTAATTCATTCCGTTAGTTTATTACTTCATTCAGTCATGCTATTACATCATTCTATTAGTTTATTACTTCATTCAGTCATGTTATTACTTCATTCCATTAGTTTATTACTTCATAATGTGTTATGACATAATTATCTTTCAGTTGGATTTATGGTTATTACTTCATTCAGTCATGTTATTACTTCATTCCTTTAGTTTATTACTTCATTCAGTCATGTTATTGTTATGAGCTTATTACTTCATTCAGTCGTGCTATTACTTCATTCCGTTAGTTTATTACTTCATTTATTCATGCTATTACTTCATTCTGTTAGTTTATTACATCATTCCGTTAGTTTATTACTTCATTCAGTCATGTTATTACTTCATTCTATTAGTTTATTACTTCATTCTATTAGTTTATTACTTCATAATGTGTTATGACATAATTATCTTTCAGTTGGGTTTAGGGTTATTACTTCATTCCGTTAGTTTATTACTTCATTCAGTCATGCTATTACTTCATTCCGTTAGTTTATTACTTCATTCAGTTATGTTATTACTTCATTTCATTAGTTTACTACTTCATTTCATTAGTTTATTACTTCATTTTATTATTTTATTACCTCATAATGTGTTATGACATACTCCCTCCGTCCCCGATTAAAAGTCACTTTTTTCCATTTCGGTCCGTCCCCGATTAAGAGTCACACTTCCTACTTACTATATTTGGACATCAACAATACCCTTATTGTGGGCAGAATTTACACAAAATGCCATTATTTCCAATTAAAAAAAAACAAATTGATGCTAGAATGGCATCGGTCAACTCTCATTTCTCTCTCTCAAATACTCTCATTCACTCTCATCCACACTCACTCTCGATTCCTCCGCCTCCCCCCTCCGCCTCACCGCCTCCCTCTGAATCGATGGACATTGTCGTCCCTGAAACACCAGATTGGGTAGACGACGAAGAAATACCTCGTCCGTCCGTGGTTCACGGTGTTCCACCGTTCATAGGCGACGACGGGGCTGAAGGTCCGACACCCCCCGACTGGTTCTTTTACGGATCTGACCTTGAAGCTCCGTCCAAGGGTTTCAACGGATCTGAAACTGATTTTCCGTCCAAGGCCCTCGACCGATCTAAAAATGTTTCTCCGTCTAAGGGTTTCGACAGATCTGAGCCTGAAGATCCATCGGATGGCTTCTATGTTTCTGACACTGAAGATCTGTCTGAGGGCTTCTATGGTTCTGAAACTCTACCTCCGTCCCCCTTAATTGACGGTTCTAAAACTCTACCGCCGACCCCGTTACTCGACGGATCTGAAATTCAAGCTCCGGCTGTAGTGTTTGACGATTCTGAAACTCAGCCTCCGTCGCCGCCGTTTGACTGGACGGAGTCCAAGCCGCCTTCACATGCTGTTAATTGGTGGGAAAGTGAACCACCTTCCATTGGTTTGGATGAGCTCGATGAAGGCGTTGGCCCTGCTGTGACACCGGCGGTGGAGGTGGAGCCAAAAATGGAGTATAGCGACAATGAAAAAGCAATGCTACTCATCATGTTTCCTTGCCTCAAAGATCTCATTTAACTTGTGAGTCTATTTCTTATTCAAAGCCACCCCCTTTTTAGGGATTGGAGGCTTCTGATTTTTGGAAAATGCAGCCTATTTGTGATGTTTATGTGATATTGAGGCAGTGACAATTGATGCTGAATGTTTATGTGAGTCTACTTCTTATTCAAAGCCACCCCCTTTTTAGGGATTGGAGGCTTCTGATTTTTGGAAAATGCAGCCTATTTGTGATGTTTATGTGATATTGAGGCAGTGACAATTGATGCTGAATGTTTATGTGAGTCTACTTCTTATTCAAAGCCACCCCCTTTTTAGTGATTGGAGGCTTCTGATTTTTGGAAAATGCAGCCTATTTGTGATGTTTATGTGATATTGAGACAGTGACAATTGATGCTGAATGTTTATGTGAGTCTACTTCTTATTCAAAGCCACCCCCTTTTTAGGGATTGGAGGCTTCTGATTTTTGGAAAATGCAGCCTATTTGTGATGTTTATGTGAGTCTACTTCTTATTCAAAGCCACCCCCTTTTTAGGGATTGGAGGCTTCTGATTTTTGGAAAATGCAGCCTATTTGTGATGTTTATGTGATATTGATGCAATGACAATTGATGATGAATGTGATGAGAATGTTTATGTGAGTTTGAAGGCTTCTGATTTTTGAAAAATGTTGTGTTGCCCCTATGCCTTGTGTTGTTGCCCTGTGATGAAGCTTTTCTGAGGGAAAGCTCAGCCACCCCTGTTTATGGTTTGGAGGCTGTGTAATCTGTGGTCCCTATGCCTTGTGTTGTTTCCATATGCCATGTGATGAAGTTATTTTGTGGGAAATGCAAAAAAAAGTCACCCCCTTGAAGGGTTTGGAAGCTGATTTCATGTGATAATACAAAAACTATTCACTGATTACAAAGTAGGATGTACAGTGATAATGTTTACACAAAATGCAGCCTAGTTAGCTTACTAAGCCACCCCCTATGAAGGGTTTGGAGGCTGATGCCATGTGATGAAGCTTTTCTGATGGCAATAACAAAAAATGCATCCTATGCACAAAAAAAGAGTTTACATCTTAAACACAAACATATGTTGGTGCTTATACTGTAAACTCTATCCCCTAATATGATGTCTAGTACCCTAAAGCATTGTTAAGAGGCCCTATGTCATATGTGTCTCCAGTATTGTTCTCAGGCAGCTGTAGGTACTCCAAACTCTCTCTGACCAAACCCTCTTCAACATGAAGTTGAAGAGGTAGCCCCACTGTTCTGTGCAACCTGTCCTTGTTTAAGTGAGGGATCTTGTAGCTATTGTTCCCCTGCACTTGTAATATTGCTGTGAAGCAGCTCTGCAATGTGATGAACACTCTATTAAGAGTTTGTGGTGAGAGTTCTTCAAATGAGGTAAACACATTTCTCATCAAGTCATCTACATCGGTGGCTATTTTGTCATCTTGAAGTGATTGTATTGCCCTAAAATACCCAAGGTCTAATACATTTGTGTCTGGGGAGTTGGCTGGTTGACTAATTAGATGGAATTCAAACCCATCAGTACTAGTAATCTCCTCAAACTGTTGGTCAGCAGCTCTTAGGTGAGGTTTGACATTATCTTGCTGGATGTAAATCTTCTTGCTTGCATTGGCTGGCCATTTGGCCTTGATTGTTGGTACAATCTGTGAATGATGTGTGTGTATGACTAAGTGATGACATAAAAAATGTCTGATAGCTTTAATGACAGAAAAAATGGCATACCTGGTTTATGAGACATGCTGTCATGACTTCCTTATTCACTGATTGAATTGGCTTTGTCTCTAGTGTCCCTTTTGGCCTGTTCTTTGAACTTCTTTTAGTTGGTACTTGCTCTGTGAATGAGAATAATCCTATTTTACCATCAAATATGATTTCCCCATCACTGCCAATAAGTGGCCTACACACAGCAGCCATGAACATCACTTTAGTGATGAATCTCTTGGACTTATAGGACCTATAAGGCTCATCCTCATCCGGCAAAAGGTAGTATCTGTCTGATGTCTTGGTCATGTAGAACCATTTCTCATCAATATGAACAATATTGTGCAATGAATGGTAAAGAAGTTTACCTTCAGCCAATGTTGGCTGAACATGAGCAAGACACCATTTCATCCTTGCAATTTTGTTGGCTTCAGTCAGTGTAGGCTTGACAGCATTTGTATGAGGTCTCAGCTCATTATTCTTAATAAATCTACCAATTGCTGTCTTGCTTACCTCCATCTTAGAAGCAACCTTTCATATTGTTGATCTCTCAAGCATGGACAATTTTCTATACTTTTCTATATCCAGCATGAGTTTATCTTTGTGTTGATAACCTGTTGCTTTGCCTTTCATCATAACAGGTTCCCCTCTGTCCATTTGCTGCTTGCTGATATTCCAAATTCTCATTGCTGTCCTTGTATGGATGTTAAATCTTTTGCCTGCCTCTGTAAATGAACCTCTTGGCAGCACTCCAGCTTGACTTTGCTGTAGAAGAAACTGTGCAATGAGGTTTTTTTCTTGGCTGTTCAATGCTAATGACATCCGCTGCCTTCCACCTTGCCCCTGCTGCTCCTGCTCATGGTCCAACTCTTGGACCACCTCCTGCTCCATATGCCCAGTGATGAAGATTTTCTGAGGGTATTTCACTTAAATAGGTTTCCTTTTTTTTTTTTTTTTTTTTTTTTTTTTTTTTTTGGTTGGTGGAAGTGAATGGAGTAGAAATGAATGTAATTATAGGAGTAGTTGGAGTTTGAAATCCACTGTAATTTTCGCTCCTTGTATGAACAAATTCCCTCCATGGAATTGGAGGCTTTCCCTCCTTATTTTTTGAAATTTGAATGGCAGCTTTGTTCTCTCAATTGTGCTGGTAGTGTAGTTCTGATTTTTTTAAGAGCAGATTTTACTAACAATTTTAATTACTCAAATGTATTCAAATTTATTTAATCACAACACCACAATTTATTTGCACATTGAATGGTTGTTTTTTTGGAGTATTTATTACACACATAAGTCAAAGAGGTCCCACATTCCACTACCTACCTCCATTTATTACACATTCAAACACTTCCTTAAAACCCGTGCCCGGTCAAACCATGACTGCTAATGGGGGACGGAGGGAGTAATTATCTTTCAGTTGAAGTAAATTCAGAATATAATGAATGCAAAAAATTACTTCATAACATATATTCATTTAGTTTATTATGTAGTGAATATAGTTCATTATTTACTCCAGCAAGTTTTTATTGAATAAAAAAAATTTCTTAAAATTTTTTTTTTAAATTTTTAAAAAAAATTTAAAAAAAATTAAAAAAGTAAATACATTAAAAATATTTTTATTTAATAAAATATTAAATTGATTCAAAATTAATCATAATCATAATATAAAGAAAAATTCGAATTTGTGATCCCTATTTTCTGAAATCTCAAAAGTCGCTGAAATCTCTAAAGTCTCTCAAATCTCAAAAGTCCCTCAAAACTCAAAAGTCTCTAAAAAGTAAAAACCTCAAATCCTCGATCTATTATCGCTGCATGAATCATTGAATCATCAAATCTCCACCGGCACACCACATCTTCGTCGCCTAGGTGTAACCTCTGCTCCGCCGCACCACCACGAGGTCAGCGTCTTGCTTGCCAATTCTGTCGGTGTCCGCAAGCTCGCCGCTCAGCTCCACCGCAAGCTCATCGCTCATCGATCCATTATTCATTACTTCATTTATAGTGCTTTATTAGATACTGCATGTTTAATGAAAAGGGATTCATTGCTGTTTCTTTAGGGTTGCTATTTTGGAGATTATGAAATTAAAATTCTAGTATTAAATATTAACTACCATATTTTCATTTATCTATGAATTTTCTTCAATTATCTTAGCAATTTAATAAATAACTTATTGAATCTTGATGTGAAATGGACAATGCATGGTCACGAGTCATGACTCACTCTTGGTGTTTTTCAAAATTTAAATATCAATTATAGTCTTTCATATTTGGTAAATTGCTTAAAATAATAACCAACACTTTTTTACATGCTTCAAAGAGAGAGAGACATGTTTATGAGCAACACCAAAATCAAATAGTACCAATGGATGTGCTCTTGAGCAGCTCATGAATGGAGGTGGGAGTTGTGACAACAACTAGAACAAAGATAGGAACGAGAAAACTCAGCGTTCTTCCTATCACAGATTTTGCTGAGTTATCGATTAATTAATTAATTAATGGGGTAGCTTAATTATTAAAGAGGGTTTGGTTTATACGTGGTAGTGACTAGTGAGTGCTCCTTTTACTGCTACTGAAAAATTAAGCAGCATGCATATTTATTGATTGTAAGATTAACTGTAATGTTATTTTTCAAAATGGAATCAAAGTCTTTGCATGCTCTTTCTAATCCACCTATTCATGAACCACCAGATGGTGGTACTAATCGAAAGCGAGCAATAGAAGATTCGACAGAAAAGCCTCCCTTAGCTCCTAAAAATAAGAAGCGTAGCCTATACTGGGATCATTGCGAAAAGAGAGTAGAGAAATTAAAGAATGGCAGTGAACAAATAACTGGGATATGCAATTACTGCAAGGTTGAAATACCATGTTTGGGTGGAAGTACAAGTGGATTGATAAATTATTTAGTGAAGAGATGCACATTATCTCCACCGTATGAGAATCATGGTTGCGAGAAAGGTCAAACGTTGTTGATGAATGAGACCATGGGACAAGGAAGTCAGTTGGTTGCATACAATTTTATTTAGAAAAGGTGTCTCCGGGCCATTGAAGTGTCTTTCTGGGCCATTGAAGGGAAGGGATTTGTTGCTCTCCTGCACGAACTAGAACCAAGATTTCGAATTCCTGATCGAAAAAAGGTTGTAGGTATGGTTTATGATTTATACTTGGAGCATAAGAAGGAAATTAAGAATGTGATTAGTGTACAAAGAATGAGCATTACTACAGATACTTGGACATCGATCCAGAATATAAACTGTATGGTTATCACTGTGCATTTTCTAGATAGTGATTGGAAGTTGCATAAGAGAATACAAAAATCACTAGTCATGGAGGGGAAGAAATAGGCAAGGTGATTGAGTTTTGCTTAAGAGAGTGGGGGATAGAAAAAATATTCTCAATTGTAGTTGATAATGCATCTTCTAATGATAGTGCAATTGACTATTTGAAAAGGAGAATGAGAATAGAAAAAACATTGCTTTTTAATGGAAAGTATTTTCATTTGAGATGCGCATTTCATATACTTAACTTGATTGTAAAGGATGGATTGAAAGAGCTCAAGTCTTCAATTAAGGCTATTAGGAATGCTATTAGGAATGCAGTTGTCTTCCTACATTCATCCCCTTCTAGATTGAACAAATTTAGGGAGTTTGCTGTACTCGCCAAGTTTCCAAGTACATCAACTGTACCCAAGGATGTGAAACCTAGGTGGAATTCAACCCATAAGATGGTTGATGTTGCACTAAAGTTTAGAAGGGTGTTTGAGATGATGTATGAAGAATGACACCCTTTTGCAGCATACTTCCATGATAAAGATGAAAAGGGTAGTAAAAGAATGGGGCCTCCTCTTAAAGATGATTGGGATAATCCATCTGCATTTGTACATTTTCTCAGGAATTTTTATATTGCGACGTTAGAGTTACCTGCATCAAAAATCCCTACATATCATTTGATTGCAGTTTCGATGTTCACTATACAAATTGAGATTGAAAAGAAGTGCAGTGATTATTTAGATCCGATTCTGTTAGATATTGCAAAAACAATGAAGGTGAAGTTTGAAAAATATTGGCAGGATTGGAATAAGATGAATCCACTGATTTTTATTGCTAGTGTTATGGATCCGAGCAACAAGCTTAAAATGCTTATGGTAAGCGTCAAGAAATTGAGAGGCAAGAAATTGAGAGACAATGATCAAGAGCTTCAAGAGTTATGTGATCGTTTTAAAAATGATTTGGTCTGTTTGTGGGGAGAGTATAAGGGAGTAAATGATACCTCCTCCTCTAAGACTCAGAATCTGTACCTACAAGATGTGGACAATGATGAAGACAATATCAGTCAAGGTGGACTGCATCTCTTTGATGAAATTTACAATGGAGTGCAAGAAGAAGTTTCTCAAGACCAACTTAAACAGATATCTAACGAAGTGGATAAGTATCTAGCTGATGAGATGGAGTAGCGTGATCCTTCTTTTGATCTTTTGGATTGGTGGAAAGGAAGTGGAACTAGATATCCAATCCTATCACTCATTGCAAAAGATATCTTTGCAATTCCAAGCTCCACAGTTGCTAGTGAATCTGCTTTTAGCTTAGGTAAGAGAGTTGTGGATCCTTTTAGGACCACCTGGAGTGATGGAATCGGCAGCGGAAGCGGTGTTGAACTTGATTATCCTAAGTTTACAATTATTAATCACACCAATAAATCACATAATAATCAGATCTATTTAGCAGATTATATAGACAAAATCTATTCGCGTAATTATCACATGTATCATGCTCATAACTTGAATTAATCATGCTTTAAGAATATTGAAACCTAAAACATGCTTTTCTACGGAGCAGAAAAATACCCAATTAATTCTCCAAAGAATTGAAGATGGCTAGCTCCTTCTCCACGTGATGCTTTGAATACTAGACCACAAATCTTCTCTCTGGTTCCCGAACTGTATTCCAATATCAGTGTGTGCTGATCTTACTAGAATACTAGTACTTAAATAAAGAAGACAGAAGAAATCCCTTTGGGAATAGGAGTGGAATTCGAAAATTCCAACAGCTGGGGAGGCTAAAATTTTCAAAAATTACAAATAATGAAATTGTATTTGTTTTTCTGTCTCCTTTATTCTCCTATTTATATTAAGTTCCTTTTGGGCCCAGACAGGGATCTATGGAAGGTTTTGGATATGGGCTCATCCAATTTACTTTGTACTAATTAAATTGAACTCACAATTTAATATAAGTTATAATTGGAATATTACGAGCAGCCACTACAGAAGTAATATTGAACTCTCCCCATCCAAATCCGAAATTACAAGTAATCCGGGTTTCCGTTTAACTTTCATTTCCCGCGCTTAAGATTAAAATGTCCATTAATTAATTAATGTCTGCTATTGACTTAATTAATTAACTTCTTATTAATTCCAAGAGTGGACTTAGCATGAAACGCTTATTTATTATTCATAGAGTAATCAAACTCCAACTAGCTAGGTTCCGAATAATAAAACCTTGTTTCGCGCTCCTCCTGAGGACATTATCAAACAAGACTCAGCTCCCGCACAATTCAATATAATAGCAATCCTAGCACCGCTAGATATTGATCACCACTACCCAATATATCGGGATAATTGGGTTACGAAAAACCCGCACCATTCGATAAGTCAAAGTAATGCATAATCAATACCGTATGCTCAATGCTAACCTACATTGATTAAGAAACAAATATTTATCAAGACCTCGCCTTTCAGTAGATAGCCTAAGGACAAGTCTTGCTGTTAGATCCGTTTAGTGCTATACCACACCAATGTCATCTTATTTCAGTAAGGCTTAGAAATATGCGGACTGACATTGCAACCTTTCTCGATGGATAGTCAAATTCCATCTAGGTTGTGAAATTCATCTTTTTCTTTGTTTAGAACTGACCGTGTTACCTTAAAGTGGACGACGCCCACAACCGGTCTACTAAAACAAAGACTTAGACTTTGTTAAGTTAACTTATACATTTAAACATGTATTAACATCCATTAAATGTAAAACATAACAACATTATGACAAAAATAATTTGTTTTATTCATTGGAAAATAAAATAAGAGTTTTACAGTATTCAATCACTCGAAACGTGATTTCTAGTATACAAACTCTAACATGGAGTCCAAAGATGGTAGAGGCGTTGGTGTGCACGAATGATTGGCTCAATGCATATAAGTTCAGTTTATATAAGGATCCAATTGGTTATGACCTTGATTTCTATAGAGAAATTGAAGAAATTGATGATACACACCATTTCATACTTGTTAATTGAGTTCTTTTTAGTATTTTGTTTATGTGACATAATTATTGAAGATACACAACATTTCATCTTTATCATTTCATACTTGTTAATGAGTTCTTTTCAGTATTTTGTTTATGTGACATAATTATTGAAGATACACACTATTTCATTCTTGTTAATGAGTTCTTTTCATTATTTTATTTATGTGATATAATTAATCTTTGTTTCTTGTTCTTAGCAGGTTGGATCCTTCATTTTCAGTACTAACTATAAGTAATGTTTTTTGTCAAATTCACCAACGAGGTTGCAAGAAATAAAGATAATGTGCTCATGATTTTATAATTTGTTTTTGATTTGGTTGTTGAAGTTTTATTAATTTGAATGGTAGAATGAATGTAAGAAGAAGATTTGATTGTGATGGGTTTTGTTATTTTGGACTTTTTAAAGTAGTTAAACACCAGAATTCTTTTTTGAAATACGGTATAACGGTATGCCATACCGCAAAACACGGTAAAACGGTATGTCGTATCGCAGTTTGGTGTACCACAAAAGTACTGTATACCGAAATGCGGTATGGTATACCGAAAACACGATACGGTAACGGTATCAGAAACTATCATACCGAATTTCCGGTACACGGAACTCCGTATACCGGAAATTCGGTATGGTATCGGTATGATGTTTTGTCATACGGAACTTTCGGTACGGTATACGGTAAGACACTCAAAGTACGTTATACCGTACTGAACCACCCCTAATTAAATACACCCCTGACTCTCTAAAATATGAAATTGACCCCACTTATGTGTCTGAAAATTCTTTTGCACCCATATACAATATTTCCACTGCATTTCATGTCCAAAATATTTATGATACACATACGAGAGGGTGGATATTTGATTGTGGTTCGACTGATACTATGACTTCGGAAAAGAGTGATTTTGTTGATTTTAATGATGAAGTTACTAAGACATATATTCGGACTGCTAATGGGGAATTAATTACTGTTGTCGGTTCCGGGACTATTGAGATATCTCCTACACTTCGTCTTAAGAATTGTCTATATGTTTCCACATTATCTCTTCTAATGCATCCGGATTTCTGTATCTTGCAGGATATTCAGACGATGAGGATTCTTGGGCGTGGCACTTAGAAGCATGTACTCTACTACGTGGACGAGATATCTCAAACAGGTAGTGCGATGCTGGCTCACGGATCCACGAAACAAAAAACTTGGGCCCGACCAAAAACGGGACACCCCTCTCCTAGTTATTTTTTAAAATTCTTTACTAAACATTTCTATTCTGCTGATTTTGCTTGTGAAACTTGTGTTTTGGCCAAGAGCCATTGGATCGTTTAAACCTAAAAAACTAGAATGAATTCCATGTTTTCTTTAGTACATTTTGATGTGTAGGGGGTTTCCCCAAATTTTTGGGGGGAAATGGGTTTAGATATTTTGCGATATTTGTTAATGATTGCCCCTAGAATGACATGGATTTATTTTTTGAAACATAAATTTTAAATATTCGATAAATTGTCTCCTTTTCTCAAATTAATCCAAACACATTTTCATACTACCATTAAAACCCTTAAGGGCCGGCAATGGGAGGGGAAATTTTTTAACGGTGCCATGACCCAATTGCAAAAGAAAAAGGAATAATCCACCAAACTTCTTGTGCCTATCGGTTGAACAAAACGGGGTTTCCGAGAAAAAAATTTTAACCATACATGGAATAATTTTGAGCTCTAATGATTGAATCCAAAGTTCCCAAACATTTTGGGGGAAAACTATTCTTTACCTCTATCTACCTTATAAACCGCCTACCTACTAAAATCCCCATGAAAACCCCTTTAAAACCCCTAAACCAAATTAGCCAAAATTCCAGACCACCTTTTAAAACTCTCCCCAAAATCTTTGAATGCTATTTACGTTCATATCCCAAACATGAAAGATCCCCAAAATATAAATTTTGGGACCAAAATTTTGTCTTCGGGAGAGTGCGGGTTTTAACCAAAAGGGGTTCCGATGTTATGATCCCGACCAAAAAATCACTACCACTATGAAATTTAAATTTTTTTGGGGACCGAATTCTTTTTCCACCAATCTCACCTTAGTAGTCGGGGAGAGTGATCCGAATGAGTACGGTGGACTATCTAAGTTAGGTTGTCCAGTTCAAAACTCTTTGGTTTAGGATCCACCCCCCAAAAATTTTTCACTACCGTCAGGGAGGGCTCACCACAAGAGTCGGCTCATCCCAAAATTTCCCCCGACGATATCCCCAAGTAATTCCGAACCCGATCCCCGCTCTATATCGGTTTCTACCCCCGGGTACGGGAAACACGGGGAACCTCGAGAGGAAAAATGTTATTGATGGAGACACGGGACGGTATACACTTTCCCTATCGGAATACAAGGGAGTACCACCGAAACGATACTCCCAGAAAAGATTTCCAAGAAGAGTCGCATGGGGTGGCAAATTTTGTGCAAGGGAATCTACCCAAAATGGCCCGAGCATTTGAGGTGCATTGTATGACGAGGAAGAGTTTCCCTGGATCGACCAAGGAAGCTATGAAGATTAACCCTTTGGAGAGAAGGTATGTTTCTGAGATAAAGGGCTTAATGAAAGAAGTGAGGACTCTTGGGTGAAAGGAAGCTACCGAAGGAGTGGGGACTTTGGTGCGATGGGTGTTTTATTAAGAAAGGTCGGATGGTACTATAGAAAGATACAAAGCGACTTGTGGCAAATGGGTACACCCGGACATAGGCATAGACTATGATGAGACCTTCTTTTCCATTGGCAAAGATCAACAGTGGGGTTTTTATCTCGATTTCCGCAAATAAGGATTGGCTTATGGTTTTATGTGACCAATGCCTTTCTTCAAGGAGAGTTGCCAAACCAGTTTATATGGAACCTCCCTGGGTTCATGGAAGAATTTCAAGATGGGGAAATGGCCCAAATAAAGAAGACATTTGATAAGTATGGTCTCCACGTGCATGGTTGCAAGGTTCACCGAGTGATGAAGAAATATGGGTACAAACAAAACATCTCCGACCACACTCTGTTCTTAAAGAAGAAAGGTGGTAAGATCACATGCCCCCATTTTATATGTACGACATGATCATTACGGTGATCTGGGAGATATTTAGCTAAAGAAGAACTTGTTTCAAGAATTTGAGATGAAAGACTTGGGTCGTTTGAAGTTTTTTTGGGAATAGAAGTCCAAAAATCAAAAGTATGTGTTGGACTTCTATTAGGACTGTTGGAACATCATTTTCCCAAAAAAAGGGAAAATTTCCCATGATGTAGGAGTGGTGAGTAATTTATAAACACCTCAAGAAGAACAGGGGGCAATGAAATTTTTGGTCGGGAAGTCGTATTCTAGGCCTTGGTTCTGGTCGATGATGAGCAAGTGAATTTTGCAAAAAAAAGTGAAAATTTCGGGAAAAAGGAGCAATTTAACAAAAAGGAACGGAAATTCAAGTAAAAAAGGACGCTAAAGGGTGCAATACCCCCGGGATCATCCCCCAAAGGTAAAGATGGAAAGAAGGGGAAAGGGTAGACGACCAACTATCGAGGGAGAAAGCGAAATTTGCAAAGAAAAACCCCTACTTTTGGACAAGCCCCTATAAATTAAAGGTCACATGAGAAGGATGATTGACCCTTAAGGGTGCTCCAAATCTACAATCCCTCCAAACCAACAACCCACCTAAAAACCCCTTTCTAAAAAGTTTACTGAAGGAGGGCTCTTAATCGTTCCTTCCCCCGCTCATAACTTGAAGTCGATCGAGTTCCATGGGAATCATCCACCATCTCTTTTTAGCCGCTTGTCGGGGGTTGTTTACGCCAAATGGCAAAAAAATCTTTCTTGCTTTTTAGTTTAATTTGATTTGTTTTTGCGGGATCTTTTAAATTTAAAATTTTTAGTTTTTTTTGAAGTCTTTTTTTGGACCCAAACATTTGCTATGGAAGTTTTTTTTCTTTTTTTCTTTGATTGTCGTTGCATTTCATTCGCCAGTTTAGATTTCTTTGTTTACGCCTTTTTTTAACATTAAGCAGTTTTCCTTTGTGTTTGATCGAGTTTGTGGTGAAATTGAGTTTTCCTTGTTTAAACTAAGGTTTAATGCATGAGTTTTTTACTTTACGTTGTTGTCGTACCTTGTGTTAGTCGGAGGATAAATTGTTTTTTTAAGGTTTAAACTTGAGTTTAAGTCTTTTAAATTATGGATCGATGTGTTGTAAATGCAGTTTATCTGGGTTTGTGTTCATCAATTTTATGCATACTTGTTTAAGAAGAAAACATCACAATCCACCTTTTCTAGGACCACTTTCTTTTACCACCTTTTTCTTTTGTCCTTTCACTTTTTTCGATTTTAGAATTTTTTCCGGTTCGTTAAAAATTACCCGGTTTTGTTTCCACTTTTTTAAACTCTCCTTTTACATGCACCGGGAAAAAATATTTTTCTCATATTACTTACCAGATATCGGGTAACTTTACTATGGAGAGTCTAAGTCCCCTTTTGTTTTGTGGTAGAACCCCAAAAAGTGGTAGCAACCCCATTCCCAGTGTCACCCAAACGAGTAAAACCAGTTCCCCGTGGGATTGACCCTTTCTCTCACATACTAGTGAGAGAAATAGGTTGAGAAAATTTTTTGATACGGGTTTTTTGGTCTTGATCCCAAAACACGACTAAAATTAGGGCACCCGTCGTTAATACAACAAACCCCAGACTTTCCCCCCCTTTCAGACATTGCTTTTGGGAGAATGATGGGGGGTTTGTTGTTGCATTTTTGTGTATATTTTGGTGTATATATTGTTCATCATTTTTTGTTTTCTTTTTTTCCATTTTTGAGAAGAGGCTAACTTTTAGCGGGAAAAAAAATACTTCCTTTGGGTCAAGACTCCCACCCGTTTTTGGCCTTTGCCAACGTTTTTCCCCCGACAACGGCGAAGAGAAAGGATGTTTATAACCAAACCCCCAGTTTCACCTAACGAAAGACGGAAAATGGGACGAATGCGACGATCCCCAGATCGGATCGTTGAAGCCCCTCCGGGAGAACCTCCGAAGCCCTAGTTGTCACCCCGGGGGTCGGCTGGATGTTGCCACCGTCCCAGCGGTGCTACCCCATTCCATGGGGAAAAGCTAGAAGGGCCTTACAGTTTAAATTTACGAGTTTGGAAAATTTGGGGGTCGGGGCCGCGGGGGTCCACGGGGATTCGTTGAAAG
>NC_062966.1:6335521-6362481 GCF_023119035.1 Salvia hispanica
TATGCAATTACTGCAAGGTTGAAATACCATGTTTGGGTGGAAGTACAAGTGGATTGATAAATTATTTAGTGAAGAGATGCACATTATCTCCACCGTATGAGAATCATGGTTGCGAGAAAGGTCAAACGTTGTTGATGAATGAGACCATGGGACAAGGAAGTCAGTTGGTTGCATACAATTTTATTTAGAAAAGGTGTCTCCGGGCCATTGAAGTGTCTTTCTGGGCCATTGAAGGGAAGGGATTTGTTGCTCTCCTGCACGAACTAGAACCAAGATTTCGAATTCCTGATCGAAAAAAGGTTGTAGGTATGGTTTATGATTTATACTTGGAGCATAAGAAGGAAATTAAGAATGTGATTAGTGTACAAAGAATGAGCATTACTACAGATACTTGGACATCGATCCAGAATATAAACTGTATGGTTATCACTGTGCATTTTCTAGATAGTGATTGGAAGTTGCATAAGAGAATACAAAAATCACTAGTCATGGAGGGGAAGAAATAGGCAAGGTGATTGAGTTTTGCTTAAGAGAGTGGGGGATAGAAAAAATATTCTCAATTGTAGTTGATAATGCATCTTCTAATGATAGTGCAATTGACTATTTGAAAAGGAGAATGAGAATAGAAAAAACATTGCTTTTTAATGGAAAGTATTTTCATTTGAGATGCGCATTTCATATACTTAACTTGATTGTAAAGGATGGATTGAAAGAGCTCAAGTCTTCAATTAAGGCTATTAGGAATGCTATTAGGAATGCAGTTGTCTTCCTACATTCATCCCCTTCTAGATTGAACAAATTTAGGGAGTTTGCTGTACTCGCCAAGTTTCCAAGTACATCAACTGTACCCAAGGATGTGAAACCTAGGTGGAATTCAACCCATAAGATGGTTGATGTTGCACTAAAGTTTAGAAGGGTGTTTGAGATGATGTATGAAGAATGACACCCTTTTGCAGCATACTTCCATGATAAAGATGAAAAGGGTAGTAAAAGAATGGGGCCTCCTCTTAAAGATGATTGGGATAATCCATCTGCATTTGTACATTTTCTCAGGAATTTTTATATTGCGACGTTAGAGTTACCTGCATCAAAAATCCCTACATATCATTTGATTGCAGTTTCGATGTTCACTATACAAATTGAGATTGAAAAGAAGTGCAGTGATTATTTAGATCCGATTCTGTTAGATATTGCAAAAACAATGAAGGTGAAGTTTGAAAAATATTGGCAGGATTGGAATAAGATGAATCCACTGATTTTTATTGCTAGTGTTATGGATCCGAGCAACAAGCTTAAAATGCTTATGGTAAGCGTCAAGAAATTGAGAGGCAAGAAATTGAGAGACAATGATCAAGAGCTTCAAGAGTTATGTGATCGTTTTAAAAATGATTTGGTCTGTTTGTGGGGAGAGTATAAGGGAGTAAATGATACCTCCTCCTCTAAGACTCAGAATCTGTACCTACAAGATGTGGACAATGATGAAGACAATATCAGTCAAGGTGGACTGCATCTCTTTGATGAAATTTACAATGGAGTGCAAGAAGAAGTTTCTCAAGACCAACTTAAACAGATATCTAACGAAGTGGATAAGTATCTAGCTGATGAGATGGAGTAGCGTGATCCTTCTTTTGATCTTTTGGATTGGTGGAAAGGAAGTGGAACTAGATATCCAATCCTATCACTCATTGCAAAAGATATCTTTGCAATTCCAAGCTCCACAGTTGCTAGTGAATCTGCTTTTAGCTTAGGTAAGAGAGTTGTGGATCCTTTTAGGACCACCTGGAGTGATGGAATCGGCAGCGGAAGCGGTGTTGAACTTGATTATCCTAAGTTTACAATTATTAATCACACCAATAAATCACATAATAATCAGATCTATTTAGCAGATTATTTAGACAAAATCTATTCGCGTAATTATCACATGTATCATGCTCATAACTTGAATTAATCATGCTTTAAGAATATTGAAACCTAAAACATGCTTTTCTACGGAGCAGAAAAATACCCAATTAATTCTCCAAAGAATTGAAGATGGCTAGCTCCTTCTCCACGTGATGCTTTGAATACTAGACCACAAATCTTCTCTCTCGGTTCCCGAACTGTATTCCAATATCAGTGTGTGCTGATCTTACTAGAATACTAGTACTTAAATAAAGAAGACAGAAGAAATCCCTTTGGGAATAGGAGTGGAATTCGAAAATTCCAACAGCTGGGGAGGCTAAAATTTTCAAAAATTACAAATAATGAAATTGTATTTGTTTTTCTGTCTCCTTTATTCTCCTATTTATATTAAGTTCCTTTTGGGCCCAGACAGGGATCTATGGAAGGTTTTGGATATGGGCTCATCCAATTTACTTTGTACTAATTAAATTGAACTCACAATTTAATATAAGTTATAATTGGAATATTACGAGCAGCCACTACAGAAGTAATATTGAACTCTCCCCATCCAAATCCGAAATTACAAGTAATCCGGGTTTCCGTTTAACTTTCATTTCCCGCGCTTAAGATTAAAATGTCCATTAATTAATTAATGTCTGCTATTGACTTAATTAATTAACTTCTTATTAATTCCAAGAGTGGACTTAGCATGAAACGCTTATTTATTATTCATAGAGTAATCAAACTCCAACTAGCTAGGTTCCGAATAATAAAACCTTGTTTGAGCGCTCCTCTTGAGGACATTATCAAACAAGACTCACCTCGCGCACGATTCAATATAATAGCAATCCTAGCACCGCTAGATATTGATCACCACTACCCAATATATCAGGATAATTGGGTTGCGAAAAACCCGCACCATTTGATAAGTCAAAGTAATGCATAATCAATACCGTATGCTCAATGCTAACCTACATTGATTAAGAAACAAATATTTATCAAGACCTCGCCTTTCAGTAGATAGCCTAAGGACAAGTCTTGCTGTTAGATCCGTTTAGTGCTATACCACACCAATGTCATCTTATTTCAGTAAGGCTTAGAAATATGCGGACCGACATTGCAACCTTTCTCGATGGATAGTCAAATTCCATCTAGGTTGTGAAATTCATCTTTTTCTTTGTTTAGAACTGACCGTGTTACCTTAAAGTGGACGAAGCCCACAACCGGTCTACTAAAACAAAGACTTAGACTTTGTTAAGTTAACTTATACATTTAAACATGTATTAACATCCATTAAATGTAAAACATAACAACATTATGACAAAAATAATTTGTTTTATTCATTGGAAAATAAAATAAGAGTTTTACGGTATTCAATCACTCGAAACGTGATTTCTAGTATACAAACTCTAACATGGAGTCCAAAGATGGTAGAGGCGTTGGTGTGCACGAATGATTGGCTCAATGCATATAAGTTCAGTTTATATAAGGATCCAATTGGTTATGACCTTGATTTCTATAGAGAAATTGAAGAAATTGATGATACACACCATTTCATACTTGTTAATTGAGTTCTTTTTAGTATTTTGTTTATGTGACATAATTATTGAAGATACACAACATTTCATCTTTATCATTTCATACTTGTTAATGAGTTCTTTTCAGTATTTTGTTTATGTGACATAATTATTGAAGATACACACTATTTCATTCTTGTTAATGAGTTCTTTTCATTATTTTATTTATGTGATATAATTAATCTTTGTTTCTTGTTCTTAGCAGGTTGGATCCTTCATTTTCAGTACTAACTATAAGTAATGTTTTTTGTCAAATTCACCAACGAGGTTGCAAGAAATAAAGATAATGTGCTCATGATTTTATAATTTGTTTTTGATTTGGTTGTTGAAGTTTTATTAATTTGAATGGTAGAATGAATGTAAGAAGAAGATTTGATTGTGATGGGTTTTGTTATTTTGGACTTTTTAAAGTAGTTAAACACCAGAATTCTTTTTTGAAATACGGTATAACGGTATGCCATACCGCAAAACACGGTAAAACGGTATGTCGTATCGCAGTTTGGTGTACCACAAAAGTACTGTATACCGAAATGCGGTATGGTATACCGAAAACACGATACGGTAACGGTATCAGAAACTATCATACCGAATTTCCGGTACACGGAACTCCGTATACCGGAAATTCGGTATGGTATCGGTATGATGTTTTGTCATACGGAACTTTCGGTACGGTATACGGTAAGACACTCAAAGTACGTTATACCGTACTGAACCACCCCTAATTAAATACACCCCTGACTCTCTAAAATATGAAATTGACCCCACTTATGTGTCTGAAAATTCTTTTGCACCCATATACAATATTTCCACTGCATTTCATGTCCAAAATATTTATGATACACATACGAGAGGGTGGATATTTGATTGTGGTTCGACTGATACTATGACTTCGGAAAAGAGTGATTTTGTTGATTTTAATGATGAAGTTACTAAGACATATATTCGGACTGCTAATGGGGAATTAATTACTGTTGTCGGTTCCGGGACTATTGAGATATCTCCTACACTTCGTCTTAAGAATTGTCTATATGTTTCCACATTATCTCTTCTAATGCATCCGGATTTCTGTATCTTGCAGGATATTCAGACGATGAGGATTCTTGGGCGTGGCACTTAGAAGCATGTACTCTACTACGTGGACGAGATATCTCAAACAGGTAGTGCGATGCTGGCTCACGGATCCACGAAACAAGAAACTTGGCTCTAGCACCAAAGGCGAGGACACCCCTCTCCTAGTTATTTTAAACTTCTTTACCCGAACATTTCTATTCCTGCTGATTTTGCTTGTGAAACTTGTGTTTTGGCCAAGAGCCATTGACGATCGTTTAAACCTACAAATACTAGAATGAATTCCATGTTTTCTTTAGTACATTTTGATGTGTAGGGGTCTTCCCCAATTGTTGGTGGAAATGGGTTTAGATATTTTGCGATATTTGTTAATGATTGCACTAGAATGACATGGATTTATTTTTTGAAACATAAGTCTTAAGTATTCGATAAATTCGTCTCCTTTTCTCAAATTAATCCAAACACATTTTCATACTACCATTAAAACCCTTAGGTCCGACAATGGGAGGGAATTTGTTAACAGTGCCATGACCCAATTCTGCAAAGAAAAAGGAATAATCCACCAAACTTCTTGTGCCTATACAGTTGAACAAAACAGGGTTTCCGAGAGAAAAAACTGAACCATACATGGAATGACTCGAGCTCTAATGATTGAATCCAAAGTCTCGAAACATTTCTGGCCCGAAGCTATTGCTACCTCTATCTACCTTATAAACCGCCTACCTACTAAAATCCTTCGCATGAAAACCCCGCTTAATACCCTATCCAAATTAGCCAAGATTCCAGACCACCTAAATCTCTCACCCAAAGTCTTTGAATGTACTATTTACGTTCATATCCCAAAACATGAAAGATCCAAACTATCACCTTGTGCTACCAAATGTGTCTTCGTGGGGTACGGGCTGAACCAAAAGGGTTACCGATGTTATGATCCTCTGACCAAAAAAGTCACTACCACTATGAATTGAAATTTTTTGGAGACCGAATTCTTTTACCACCAATCTCACCTTAGTAGTCAGGGGGAGAGTGATCCAGGTAGTACAGTGGACTATCTAAGTTAGGTTGTGCCAGTTCAAAACTCTTTGATTGAGGATCCACCAGAACCAGCTGTCACTACCGTCGAGCAGGTCTCACCACAAGAGTCGGCTCATCCACCTCAGAATTCTCCTCCGACGATATCCGAAGTAATTCCTGAACCCGATCCCAGCTCTATATCGGTTTCTACTGACTCTGTAAACACAGAACCTCGAGAGGAGGAAAATGTTATTGATGGAGACACAGGACGGTATACACTTCCCTATCGGAATACAAGGGGAGTACCACCGAAACGATACTCCCCAGAAAAGATTTCCAAGAAGAGTCGCTATGGGGTGGCAAATTTTGTGCAAGGGAATCTACCCAAAATGGCCCGAGCATTTGAGGCTGCATTGTATGACGAGGAAGAGATTCCACAGTCAGCCAAGGAAGCTATGAAGATTAAGCACTGGAGAGAAGGTATGTTTACTGAGATGAAGGCATTAATGAAGAAGTGAGGACTACTGGGTGAAAGGGAAGCTACCCGAAGGAGTGAGGACTGTTTGGTGCAGATGGGTGTTTACTATTAAGAGAAGGTCAGATGGTACTATAGAAAGATACAAAGCCTGACTTGTGGCAAATGGGTACACCCAGACATATGGCATAGACTATGATGAGACCTTCTCTCCATTGGCAAAGATCAACACCGTGAGAGTTTTGATCTCGATTGCCGCAAATAAGGATTGGCCGCTTCATCAGTTTGATGTGACCAATGCCTTTCTTCAAGGAGAGTTGCCAAAGCCAGTTTATATGGAACCTCCACCTGGGTTCATGGAAGAATTTCAAGATGGGGAAATCTGCCAACTAAAGAAGACATTGTACAGGCTAATGCAGTCTCCACGTGCATGGTTCGCAAGGTTCACCGAAGTGATGAAGAAATATGGGTACAAACAAAACATCTCCGACCACACTCTGTTCTTAAAGAAGAAAGGTGGTAAGATCACATGCCTCATTATATATGTCGACGACATGATCATTACCGGAGATGATACAGGGGAGATAGCTGAGCTAAAGAAGAACTTGTTTCAAGAATTTGAGATGAAAGACTTGGGTCGTTTGAAGTATTTTCTGGGAATAGAAGTCCTATAAATCAGAAGAAGTATGTGTTGGACTTGCTATTAGAGACTAGTTGGGAAACTGATCTACCTTTCCCACACAAGGCCGGAAATTGCCTATGATGTAGGAGTGGTGAGTCAATTTATGCATACACCTCAAGAAGAACACTGGGAGGCAGTTATGAGAATTGTTCGGTACTGATAAGTCGTATTCTAGGCCTTGGTTACTGGTCAGTATGATGAGCTTAACGTGCATATTTTGCAAGAAAAGTGTGTAAGTGTGCAGGAAAAAGGAGCAATTTAACAAGAAAGGAATCAGGAAATTCAAGTGAAAAAGGACGCTAAAAGGGTGCAATACTCACCAGGATGCATGCCCAAAGGCTCAAGATGGAAAGAAGAGGAAAGCTGGTAGACGACCAACTATCTGATGGGAGCAAAAGCGACAATTTGCAGGAAGAACAACCCTACTTTTTAGGACAAGCCTCCCTATAAATTGAAGGTCACATGAGAAGGATGATTGATCCTTAAGTGCATGCTCCATAATCTACAATCTACCTACCAACACACAACAATCTCACCTAGAAACCGCTCTCAAAAGTCTTAGCTCCGAGAAGGAGGCCAGCTCTTCAACTCTCGTTCCTCGTCACCAGTCATCATAACTTGAAGTCGATCGAGTTCCATCGGAGATCATCCACCATCTACTCTTCTAGCCGCTTAGTCGCCAGAAATTGTTTCATCGCCAAATGGCAAAAAAAATCTTTACTTGCTTTTTTAGTTTAATTTCGCATTTCGTTTTTAGCTTGTTGGATCTTTTTAGAACTTAAATCTTTAGCTGCTTTTGAAGTCTTTTGTTGCGATCCAAACATTTGCTATGGAAGTTGTTTTTCTTTCGTTTTCTTTGATTGTCGTTGCATTTCATTCTGCCTAGTTTAGATTTCTGTTGTTTACGCCTATTTTCTAAGCATTGAAGCATGTTTTCCTTTGATCAAGTTAGATCTGAGTTTGTAGGCTAGAAATTCGAGTTTTCCTTGTTTCAATCTAAGGTTTAATGCATGAGTTTTTCACTTTACGTTGTTGTCGTCACCTTGCATGTTAGTCAGTAGGATAAATCTGTTTTATTAGCTGTTAATCTTCGAGTTTAAGTCTTTTAAATTATGGATCTGATGTGTAAAGTTGTAAATCTGAGTTTATCAATGGAGTTTGTGTTCATCTGAATTTTATGCATACTTGTTGAAGAAGAAAACATCACAATCCACCTTTTCTAGGACCACTTTACTTTTCAGCCACCTTTTGCTTTTGTCCTTTCACTTTTGTCAGATTTTCTGCAGATATGTCAGCGCGCCATCCAGTTCGTTAAGATATTCACCCCAGCTTTTGTTTAACCACTTTTAGTAAACTCTCACTTTCACATGCACTCCAGCAGAATATATTTCCTCTCTCATATGTACTTACCTAGATATCAGATAACTTTACTAGTCAGTAGAGTCTAAGTCCACCTTTAGTTTTCGTCTAGGTAGAATCTCAACCCAAGCGTGGTAGCTAACCAACCATTCCAGAGTGTCACCAGAATCCAGAGCTAAAACCACCGTTCCTCGTGGGATTCGACCCTTACTCTCACTATACTAGTGAGTAGAAATAGGTTGAGGAAATTTCTTGATACCAGGTTTTTAGGTCTTCGATCCAGCGACACGACTAGGTTAGGAGTCACCTCCTGATCAGTTGAATACAACATAACCCGAGACCTAACACACCCTTTCCAGTACATCAAAATGGCGCTGTTGCCAGAGAATGATGGCGTTCGTTGTTGCATTTGTGTGTGATATTTTGGTGTATATATTGTTCATCATTTTTCGTTTTCTTTTTTTTCCAGTTTATGAGAAGAGGCTCGAACTTTGAGCAGTGGAAACCTAAAATACTTCCTTGAGGGTCAAGACTCGTCACTACCCGTTTTGGCCTGTCGACAGCACTGTTGACTTCGGCACGAGCAACGACGAAGAGAAGGAGGATGTTCATAACCAAACCCCGGAGTTTCTACCCTAACCAGCAAGAGTACCAGAGAGAATGGCTGAGCAGATAGACGACGATCCCGAGATCGGATCGTTGAACGCCCACTCCGATGGAGAACCTCCGCAAGCCATAGTTGTCACCCCAGGACAGTCGGCGTGCGATGTTAAGCCACACGTCCTAGCGGTGCTACCCACATTCCATGGGAAGAGCTATGAAGGTCCTTACGAGTTCATTCACGAGTTTGGAAAAATCTGTAAGGCTCAGAAGCGGCCAGCAGGATCCAGCGAGGATGATTACAGATTGAAAGCCCTACCTTTTGTGCTAAAGGGGGATGCGAACACATGGTTCATGCGCCTACCACCCAACTCGATCAGCACCTGGGCTGACTTCAACCTCGCCTTCCTAGATCAGTTCTTTCCATCAACTAAGATGAGTGCGTTGAAAAAGGAGATCTCAAGCGCTAGGCAGGATTACAACGAATCCCTGAGCGAATATTGGTCAAGATACATGAGCCTCTTGGACGCATGCCCCAACCACAGAATGTCGGAGGCGGAGATCTACAATGTTTTCTATGAAGGAATGAACATGGAAACCCAGGACTTGGCAAACTCATCAGCAAGGGGTGCATTTCCCCACCTGCGGGTCAGTAGAGTGAAGGAAATCATGGGAAAACTATTGAGTGCAAAGAGAGCCTATGATAACCCCCGAGATCCACAGATGAGACGGGGGGTGGCTAGTGCCTCAGAAGCTGAGCAGGGGGACAAGATGGAGTTGAGGATGGACAGAATGGAGAAGGCGCTGATGACAGTGATATAAAAGAATGGACCAGCCTCTCCAACACTTAAGCAAATCACGGAGCAAAAAGGGCGGAATCCAACATACGAACCGCTGGAAGATATGGAAACGTTATCTCAAGTAAATGCGGTTGGATATTGGAAGCAAAATAACAACTGGAACCCTTGGAGGATCAAGGACGCACCATGGAGGGACCACCCAAATTTCAGGTGGTGAGATGGAAATCGGAAACAAGATCAGAATCCCCCTTCAAGTCAGAACCCTGACTGAAATCCTGCAAACCAAGATTACCAACCCAACTAGGCAGGACAAAACCAACAACAGCAGAACCAATTCCAAAACCAAAACCCGCAAAATCCAAACCAAAGCTCCGTATACATATCACCCCACCAGGGAAACAACCAAAACTACCTTAACCAGAATCAGAACCCTCAACACTCTCACCCCCAAAAATTTTCGAACCAACAAGGTACCCATAACCACCCAAATTCCCAGAACTACCAGCAAAATCCTCACCAGCAAGGACCTAGCCAATTCCAGAATCCTAACCGGCCAAGAAGGTCAATGGAAGACATGATGGGGAAGTGCTATCCTCTCAGCAGAGTATGAGGAGCGAAATGCAGTCAAGCAGCAAAGTGGTTCAGGGGTTGCAAAGTGCTCAGAAGGAACAAAAGGTTAACATAGATATGCTGAACAAGCAACTATCCCAGCTGAAAACCTTGGTGGGTGAGTTAAGGGGAAACTCAGGGAAACTCCCTTCGACAGTCCACATACCGGAGAAGGCAAATGTAAGCAAGGTCACCCTGCGGTCTGGAACAGCTTACAATGGGCCCGAGATGAAGGAGGCAGAGAAAGGGTCGAGTGAGGATAAAAGGGAAGAAATCCTACTGCCTAGGGGGAGGGCCCACAGTAAAATCGGGTCAACAGCTGAACCCTCCACTGAAGTAGAAAAGAAGGATTCTGAAGGGGCCGTGAAAATTCCAAAGGAGGTAGTGAAGGGGGACAACCTATTCCCCTATCGTTTCTTAACAAAAAGGAAGAAAGATGACCATGTGGTTTATCTATCCATATTCGGGAAGCTGGATGTCACCATACCATTCCTCTAAGCCATGAAGCTGCTGCCATTGGGAAAGTTCATTAAAGAATTCATAGCAGGCAGGGCGAAGGAGGATAGCATCAGCCATAGTCCAGGAAAAGCTCCCACCCAAGAGAGCCGACCCAGGTATGTTCACTTTACCCATAACCATTGAGGATGTCAGAATTGAGCATGAAATGTGTGATTTAGGAGCATCCATAAATGTTATGCCTTATGCAATCTATAACCGATTAAGGGGAGCTAAATTAACAAACACTAGGGTCCTGATTCAACTGGCTGATAGGTCTTGCATAAATCCTGAAGGGGTGTTGGAAAATGTACTCATAAAAGTGCATGATTTTCGTTATCCTGCCGATTTCTATGTGATAAAAATGAGTGAACCCGAAGCTAGGGAGTCTAGTGGGATACTTTTGGGCATGCCCTTTTTAAGGACAACGAAAACCATTGTTGATATGGCCGAGGGGACAATATGCATAGATTTTCATGGGGAAAAATTTACTTTCAGCATTGATGAAACCATGAAAAAACACATTGACTCTGAAAATTTATGCTATGTTGATGTGATTGACCCCCTAGTCCAAGAGTATCTTGAGGCTGAGTTATTGCAGGAGAAAATGCAAGCGTTAGAGGTTTATGAACAGGCCGACGTAGAAGCTACAGCATGGTGTGGACTGATCAGTAGCCAAGGGCTTACTGATGAGGAAGTTGAGGAAGCTATTAAAAAGTTCTGTATGAAACCTGAGTTCGCTGGGAACGCAAGTGCCAAGCTACCGGCCAGCACAGACGATACCCTAGAAGAAGAATCAGAAAAGAATGGAGGCGCAGAAAATCCATTACCCTCAAAAACTCTCCCACCACAAGACGAATTAAAAAAGCTTCCAGCCAACCTGAAGTATGCCTACCTTGGAGAAGCATATTCACTCCCTGTTATCAACAGTGAACTAACGGAGGAGCAGGAGGCAAGGCTACTGGCTGTGCTGAGCAAAAATAAGAAAGCCATTGGATGGAGTCTGACGAACCTAGTGGGAATAAGTCCGGATGTATGTATGCATCATATCAGGTTGGAAGATAAGGCCAAGGCACATCGGGATCCACAGAGAAAGTTAAACCCCAACATGCGAGAGGAGGTCCTGAAGGAAATATTGAAGCTATTATCACTAGGGATAATCTACTCAGTCCCTGATAGTGAATGGATCAGCCCAGTCCACATGGTCCCCCAAAAGTCCGGTTTCCAGATGGTAAAGAATGAAAAGAATGTACTAGTGCCCACCCGGTTGGTCACTGGATGGCGGATGTGCATAGACTACCGAAAATTGAATGCCGCCACAAGGAAGGACCACTTCTGCTTTTTGGATGGATACAGTGGATACTTCTAGATCTACGTGGAAAGACCAGGATAAGACGACGTTCACCTGCCCGTTTGGAAATTATGCATATAGGTGAATGTTGTTGGGGCTTTGTAACGCCCAAGGAACATTCCAACGATGCATGATGAGCATTTTCTCGGATTTAATTGAAGACTGCATCGAAATCTTCATGGGCGATGTCACCGTCTACGAAGATTCATTCGACTCATGTCTGCGACATTTGGACGTGGTATTAGAAAGATGCCAAGAGAAAAACCTAGTCTTGAACTTTGAAAAGTGCCACTTTATGGTCAGGGAAGGCATAGTATTGGGCCATGTGATGTCAAAAACAGCAATCCAGGTTGACCAGGCGAAGTTGGAAGTTATATCCAAAAGATTTTGCCAAGATTGCCCAGCCTCTCACCAGAAGGAGATTAGAGGTTTTCTGGGGCACGCGTGCGTTTATCGAAGGTTCATCAAAGATTTTGCCAAGGTTTCCCAACCTCTTACTCTCCTCCAGAATGATGTGGAATTCATTTTCGACGCCAATTGTGAAGCAGCTGTTAAACTCCTCAAGGAAAAGTTGGTGACAGCCCCCATTATCCGCGCTCCTGACTGGGATCACCCCTTTGAAGTGATGTATGACGCAAGTGATTACGCAGTAGGAGCTGTACTGGGCCAGAAGATCGATGGGAAAAGGTACGTGATCTTCTACGCGTCAAAGACACTCAACCAAGCGCAGAAAAACTATGACACCACCGAAAAAGAAATGTTGGCAATGGTGTACTTGTTTGAAAAGTTTCGGCAATATTTGCTGGGGTCGAAGGTCATCGTCTATACTGACCATGCGGCGATAAAGTACCTGATAACAAAAAAGGAGTCAAAACCCAGACTGATCAGATGGGTACTCCTGCTGCAAGAATTTGACTGGGATGTTGAAGACAAGCGGGGGATCGAAAACAAGGTAGCAGATCATCTGAGTAGGATCGTGCAAGAAGGATGTAGTGAGAATGTACAAGACAAGTTCCCCGAGGAACATTTGTGCGAAGTGGTCTTCTCGGCCAGAAGGATCGATTGGAAACAGTGATGAAGCTTACTGGCCGGGAAGCAACAACAAAAGGAAAGGAAAAAGTTGGGCAAGAGCCATGGTTCGCAGACCTAGCGAACTATTTAGTTACAAGAGATCTCCTAAAGGTGCCAAGTGTTATGAAGGCCAGAGGTTGAAGATCAAAAGTGAAACAAAATACTAATTTTGGGACGACCCGTATTTGTGGAAAATAGGAGCCGATCAAGTTATAAGGAGGTGTGTTCTTGACTGTGAGCAAAAGGATGTATTGACACACTGCCACTCTTGGCATGTGGAGGGCACTTCGGACCAAGGAAGACTGCAAGGAAGGTGTAGGACAACGGATTCTACTGGCCAACTTTGAACAGGGATGTATACGAGTTTTGCAAGAGATGAAATGCCACAAGTCCCAGTGATCGTGTGTGAAGTGTTTGACGTCTGGGGCATGGATTTCATGGGTCCATTTCCATCATCCTATGGAAACTCCTACATCCCGGTGGCAGTCGACTACGTATAAATATGGATCGAAGCTAAGGCCACAAGCACCTGTGAATCCAAAGAGGTTGCTAAGTTCCTCAAGAGTCATATATTCAGCCAATTCGGAGTGCCGAGGGCGATCATATCCGATCAAGGAACTCATTTTTGCAATCGTGCTATTGAAGCCTCGATGAAGAAGTACGGGGTCCATCACCGACTATCTAGTCCCTACCACCCGCAAGCTAACGGACAAGCTGAGATCTCTAACAGAGAGATAAAGAGCATCCTGGAGAAGACAGTCAACCTTTCTAGGAAGGATTGGAGCGCGAGGTTGGAAGATGTTCTATGGGCATACCGAACAGCCTACAAGACACCAATAGGGATGTCCCTGTACCGTATTGTTTTCGGAAAGATGTATCACTTACCAGTGGAAATTGAACACCGAGCATACTGGGCAGTTCAACTAGTTAACATGGATGCTAGAGCCTGTGAAGAGGAATGGAAGCTGCAGCTACAGGAGCTGGAGGAACTCAGATTGAAGTCTTTCGACTCAGCCATGTTGTACAAAGAAAAGACTAAATTATGGCATGACAAAAATCTTAGGACCAAGGATCTCCAAGTTGGCCAGAAAGTACTACTCTTCCAGTCGAGACTGAAGCTAATGCCTGGGAAGCTCAAATCAAAGTGGACAAGACCTTACATCATAACCGCACTTCGTTCTAATGGAGCGGTCGAGATTTCAAGGAGTGCTCCTAACTCTGAACCTTTTTGTCATAAATGGTCATAGGTTGAAAGTATTTAGGGAAAATACAGAGATGTGTGTAGTGGAAGAAATTCCACTAAACCCTAATGTCGCTTAACTGATCAGTAGGATAGGGATTTAGAGTTCCACCTGGTCAGTTTCTTTTACGTACGATTTGCATGTACTGACTGGGTAGAATTTCAAATTGCCTAAGTAATAGTGTAAATATTGTAAATACGTGGTAGTTAAAATTATCATATTAAGTAAGTAGTAAAATTTTAGGAAAAAAACGAAAATATTTTCTGGAACTTAAATTTTATTCGGGGGACTGCACTGACCAAGACAGTTTCCAAATTGATGCAACCCCGAAAATATATTTAAGCGTCCTTTTTACTTTGTTTCCATACTTAGTAATTTTAAGGAGAAAATTGTGAATTATGGGGAGAATTTTAATTTTGAATTGGATGTCTCGAGTGCAGCTTTGCACGCGTAGGCTGCGACTGAGTGGGCGCCTCAGATAGTGAGGTGACAGACGTCATCCAATCAACTGCGAGAATCTCCAACCGCCTTCCATGCGAAGCATCGCGACCTGGATACCATCTACCATCGGTTGAAACCCTCAATTGCCCTCACCACTACATTAACCCTCCAACCGCCTACCTCCTTCACTTTTATAAACCCTACCTGCAATCTCTCACCCTCTTGAGACAAACCCTTGCCGATCACACAGAAGCCACCCAGAAATCCTCCCCATTCACCACAAGAACACCGGCCCCGACCAAAAACATCACCATGGGAAAAAAGAAACAAGCCCAAAAACAAGTTACCGAAAAACCTCCATTAACCTTTCGAGAAGCGCCAGCGGAAACACAACCAACTGTTCCACCACAACCACCGCAGACGTCGACCGCTCAAGCACCACCAATGGTCTCCATCGACGCTCTGACGACGTATTTCCGACAGACAAACCCTAACATAGATTTGGGAGCAGCGTTGGCTGGCCTGAGTCTACTCGGAGGCGGAGCACCGGTAATACCCATCCCTACTCCGGGACTTCCACCCGTCATAGTTCTTCCACCCACCGTCCCTACTTCATCAACCCCCACAATAATCGAACCCTCTCCACAAGAAACCGCACAACCGGAAACATCAGGAGCCTCTCCTACGCTACAACCGATCTTACCATTAGACGTAAGTCCCATCTCGGCTTACCAAGATCCAGGAACAGGGGAAGAAGAAGCCACCGGAGTGGAGAATGCAGAGGAAGAAATTTCCAACAAGGCTGCAAGCAGGGGAGAAGGGGAGATCATAGAGGAGACGCCCTTGAAAGAAACTGTGGAGGAACGGGAGATGAGGGAAGAAAAAGAGCTGAACGAAACGGCCAGGAAACAAGGCCTCATGAATGACGAAGAATTCCAGTCGCTGATTGATGGAGTGACGTGGAGAGAGGAGATCACTGCCGAGATGGCTGAGGCTCTAGACCTCGCATCTAAGGCAGTAGGAAATGAAAGCGCACAGGAACCAACCGAGGAACCGGAGGAGAAGCCCGCCCAAGCAATAGATGAGATGGTAACTGAGAAGGTGGTAGAAACAGGCCCTGATGTGCCAGAGTACCAGCCAGAAGTAGAGGCGGGCAGCGAACAACAGAAAGAAAAGGAACCCGAAGTTCCAACTGACGAACTGGAGGAAGCAAAACCCCAACACCCCAAATAATCAAACCAAAGGCAATTAAAAGGAAGTTAGTATTGAAGGACGACCCAAGGGCTCCGAGGCAGAAACCAACACGGATATCACAAAGGTGCCTGGGAAGCGGGGTGATTGGGAAGGCAGGAGGCAACACTGCGTCTAGTGCAGTAGAGATATCAAGTGAGGATGAGAAAGACGCTTCTACAAAAACTGAGGAGGAGTCCTTACCGGCTGATGACCAGAAAGACATCCCAACAGAAACAGAGGTGGTGCCACCTACCCCAACTGACCAGGAAGGGAGAACCTCTCCACAAACAAAGGACGACATTGCCGAGATGGCTGAGGATCTGGACCTCACATCCAAGGCAGTAGAAGACAAAGCACCAGAGGAAGAGGAACCCCCAACAAGACCGTGGAGGCCGAGACTACTGCCCAAGAAAAGCCTTCGGCGTCCACCAAGAAGCAGCCAGAGGGTAATACTGAGAAGGACTTGTACCTGCGAGAGAGAAAAAGAAAGGGGAAGGCCCATGTGAAACCAAAGCACAGCAGCAAGAAGCCTCGCATAGCCAATACATGAGTGGTGATCAGAGAGCCGGAGAGGAGAGATCAACCACGATGGAGGGATATTAGCGACGACGACTACGTCTCGAGTGAAGAATTTGAATCGAAGAGCGATGTTTCCTTTGAGGATGAAGAGTTCCAGGAGCACCAACTGCCTAAGAACTATCGTGAGCTCATCCACCCTCCAGTGGAGAGAATAGAGTACCAGCCGTGAGAAGTCGAGCTGGATGATGATCTGATGGAGGACATGAAACACTATAACACCAAAAAGATTCAGGATTCCTTTGATGAAAAGGAGGAAATCAGTAGATCAAATGCGGCAAGGTACTCCACTTTCCCTCTCTTGATGAGCTAGCCACTCGTGAGCCATTTAAGTCGTGTATACATGCGTTGGGGTTTGATTAGTTGCTGGAGAATGGAGATCCCACAATACCCATGAGATTGGCGAAGGAGTTGTTCACCACATTTAGGTTTCAAGTCACAACTGACCTGGATGAGGTGTCTATTACATTCCGGGTGTTTGGGAGAGAAGTGAGCATGAGACTGATAGAGTGGACAGTTAGGCTGGGGATGTGTACACTGGAGGAGGCCATAGGGTCAAAATGGAGGAGTAGGGAGAGGGGAGTCCCTCAGAGACATGTAGAATTTGACCCCCAGGCAGCTTGGGAAGAGATGACCCATCCAGCTGCTGGGCAGTTTACGTCTACCTTATCCCGCTCCACTCATTTCAACAACCCCATCATGCGCTTTGTCCAACTCTATCTGGATTACAACCTGCTGGGACAGACTAACTCTACCGTCCGAACCTCCATGAATAAATTGTACCTTCTGTGGTGCGTGAGAAGCGGAAGAAGAGTACACCTGGGGTTCTGGACCGCTTACCAATGCCACCTGATCGCCACCCACCCACCCAGGAACTTGTCTCTCTGTAATATCATAGGGGCATCCGTGCGAAACAACATAACCACAATAGAGACAGAAAGCCTATCACCGATGATGATGGTGGAGCCTCCTTGCTTGTTTGATATCCTCTTCTTTACCCGCACCAACACAATTTATATCAGGTAAGGAGTCCCGCGTTTTTACGCCATAGGGAAAACCGCAATCCCTGCGGGAAGGGTACTGGCTGGGTAAGGAATGCAAGCTCAGGACCAGAGGCAAGCAAACCTGGAGAGGGTTGTGGCGGAGTTGGCAGCTGAAAACAGGGAAGCACGGGCTGAGTTAGCAAAGTTGGCAGATGTAATGGGAACATACTCAAGGAGATGGAAAGGAACAGGAAGAGCAGCGAGGCCGGGACGAGTGGCCAAGCTAGTAGAAGGAATGAACCAGGTGAATCGGCTGAGAATGAGGAAGAAGACGAAGAGTATGACGGAGAAGGAAGTGAGCAACCGGAGGAAGCACCAGAAGAAGCACCAGCACCTAGCCCTGCTCAGAGGAGGAGCAGGAGGAACAAATGACCACCCACCTTACTGACCAGTTAGCTTTTCTTTTATTTTTATGTTCCTTTTTAATTTTTGTATTTTTTGTAAATTTTTGTTTTATGTGTTTAGTTAACATTCTCATGCTTAGCCTATTGCATAGTCTAAGTGTGAGAAGTTTTTTAAATGTATGTATATATGTTTAATTTTTTTTCATGTGTTTAGTTAATATTCTCCCACTTAGCCTATTGCATAGTCTAAGTGTGAGAAGTTTTTAAATTATAGTATGTGTTTTCTGTGTTGTTTTCTTTTTGTCATACTAGCCATCTTCTTTTCCACTTCACAGCCCGTTCCTGAGGGCAGACACGAGTGAAGTGGGAAGGGGGAGACAATGGCCAGTATGACACACTTGTTATGTGTTAGATTTTTAGGATTATGTGTTAGCTTTTCCTTAGGAGTTTTTGTTCTTAGGTTTACTTAGGACAGTTTTTTTTAGGTTAAGTGTTGAATGAACGGGCTTAAAACTCAATTGTTTCGAACTGACGGTGAGGGAAATTGATGGAAATAAAGCATGCTAAAAAATGGAAACAACCCCTCCCAGTAGATCCTAGTCAGTATAGAGGATGCAAGTATGAGAGAAAAAGCCCAACCTTAGAGCCACACACGAAAGCTCTCTTAAATGGTGAGTTAGAAGCCTAAAAGTGGAACTACTTTCCGCAAAATATATAAAACAAGAAGAGTGGCTGCCATATGATGTCTAGGGTAAAGTGACCGCATGTAGCAAAATCCTAAGGGCAATAGGAAACCCCCCCTGAAAAAAAAAATCACTTCCCTTAAAACCCTTTTTTTCTAGCCCCTCTCCTTTAAATTATGGATCTGATGTGTGGAGTTGAAAATCTGAGTTTATCCATGGAGTTTGTATTCATCTGAATTTTATGCATATTTGTTGAAGAAGACAACATCACAATCCACCTTTTCTAGGACCACTTTACTTTTCAGCCACCTTTTGCTTTTGTCCTTTCACTTTTGTCAGATTTTCTGCAGATATGTCAGCGCACCATCCAGTTCGTTAAGATATTCACCCCAGCTTTTGTTTAACCACTTTTAGTAAACTCTCAATTTTCACATGCACTCCAGCAGAATATATTTCCTCTCATATGTACCAGCTTACCCAGATATCAGATAACCTTACCAGTCAGTAGAGTCTAAGTCCACCTTTAGTTTTTGTCTAGGTAGAATCTCAACCCAAGCGTGATAGCTAACCAACCATTCCATTCCAGAGTGTCACCACAATCTAGAGCTACAACCATCGTTCCTCGTGGGATTTGACCCTTACTCTCACTCCACTAGCCAGTAGAAATGGGTTGAGGAGATTTCTTGATACCGGGTTTTTAGGTCTTCGATCCAGCGACACGACTAGGTTAGGAGTCACCTCCAGATCAGTTGAATACAACACAACCCGAGACCTAACACACCCTTTCCGATACATCAAGTACTTGAAGGGGATAGCTGAGCACGGGCTCATATTTGAGAAACACAATCACATGGAGATGCATGGATTTACTGATGCCGACTGGGCAGGGAACCCGAACGACAGGAAGTCAACCGTGAGAAATTTTACCTTTGTCGGAAGTAACCTTGTTCCGTGGAGGAGCAAGAAACAGAAAATGGTGGCACTCTCTAGTGTAGAGGCAGAATTTAGAGGAATTAGAAGTGGGTTGGCAGAGATATTATGGCTTAGGAAACTCATGTACGAGTTAGATCTTCGCCCAGTCCAACCGTGTAGACTCTTTTGTGATAACAAGGCGGCAATCAACATCTCGGAAAATCCAGTACAGCATGATCGAACCAAACATGTGGAAGTGGATAGGCACTTCACGAAGGAAAACATCGAAGCAAAGATAGTTGAGATGTCATATGTCAAATCCGAAGATCAACTGGCGGACATTCTGACAAAGGCGGTGAACTCAAAATCGTTTCAAGAAGTACTAAGCAAGTTAAGTATCGGGAATCCCGTGACTTAACTTGAGGGAGAGTGTTGGAAAGAAATCACGCGAGATCAGGAGCGCAATATATGGAATCAAATCATACCATAAATGAAATGCAAATAAATGTACATTAGGTTTACCATACATAGAGATAACCTAGTCTATATAACTTCTAATCTTTTGTACATTTTTCAGTGAATAAGAATGAATCATTCACCGATTTCTAACAGGTTTGACCAATCAAAACTAGTTTAACTCGTGAATGACGGCATTCATGTAGCATTGACTCTGGCATTAACCTAGTAGGAATCTCTTCATGGACTAATTCATAGCATACATAAGATATGAATCAATTCATTATCGAATGCTCTGTCCTCACATCTTGTAGTTCGGTGGAGCTCAATCTGGCAGCATTTTGATACAAAGAGAATGAATCATTTTATTTTTGGAGACTGACTTGCCTAAATTGAAAGCACTATAAGGTCATATCTCATTTTTTGAGAATAGGTATTCGTTTTAACTTAACCGTTTACAATTTTGCACAAGATTTATGTATAATTCTTTTATACAGTAGTTTTTATTTGTGTAAATTCTCTTTATTTCGGCTTGAATTGTATGACAACTAGCAAATTCTATTAACAGGGGATACCAATTTAATTCCAGTATGAATGGAAAATAAAGTGGAAGCAAGTAAAAAGGCTGTAATTGAGTGGTACACAATTCAGACAAGGAATTACATAATTGAATAAACACACAATTATAAAACCATTTCCCTGTAATAGATCGATAGAAATTTCAAGTATCGCCAATCAAATTGTTGATCCGGACAGCTCCATCAAGGATCCGAACAACCTTGGTGCAGAACAAGTCAATCAAGGCGACGACGCCACTCCAAAGACGACGGAAGAAGTTGTCCCCGGCGGAGATCGGATAGTCGGACATCGGAAGGAGATAGGCCCGCGCCGCTTGTTTGACAAGGCGGTTTCGGATGCAGACGTCGGATCCGGGCCGGGTTGCCTTGAGCGGCGGGAGCAGATCTCTCAGAGAGCTGTAAGTGTGGGAGGCGCCTTTTAGCGGCAGCAACTCCAGATCGGCGGAGGTTGACATCGTCTTCCACCGCCGCAGATGACGGCGGTTTGGGGATATTAACGGCTGTGTTGTCTATGCGTGTGTATTTTGTATACTTAGTTTCCACCCATTTTTGACTATTTAGCCTGTAAAAAATATGAATTATTTTTATATTAGTCTATTTATAAAAATATACTCCTTTTGTCCTATCCAAATAGATCATTTAAGTATGATAGAAAATGAAAAAAGTAGTTGAAATTGTGTAGTGAATTGTGAGATCCATAAATAATAAAGGAAAAAGAAGGAAAAAAAGACTTTCATAAATGGATATGGATCATTTCTATAGGATGATGTACAAAAGAAAATATGACCTATTTCTATTAGACGGAAGGAGTATAAAATTTTCAATTTTAGAATAGTTAAACAACACAATAATTTTATATATCATTTTATTTATAATTTATACTATTATAATACTACATTATATATCATTTTTACTTTTATAACCTTACTAATTGTATATTAAAATTTAAAATCAAATATTTATATTTTTTTCAGGAAAGAAAGTATAAATTATTGCATAATAAAATTTATACTATTATAATACTACATTATATATCATTTTTACTTTTTTAACTTTAGTAATTGTATATTAAAATATAAAATCAAATATTTATATTTTTTTCAGGAAAGAAAGAGAGTATAAATTATTGCATACATATAAGCTTTAGTGTGACTAGTTACGCCATATGATTCTCTATTTGGACTAATTAATCATATTCACACTGGCGCAGAAAAACTTATACGACCAGCAAATGAATTAACAACAAAAGTGCTGATTTCTTCGTTTGATACAATCGTACATCCTCACTTTGGTTAGATTAATTTAAAAATAAGATCAGTGAGCGAATCAATAAAATTATTAGTTTACTGTATAACTGATTGGCCAATTGAACCACTGATTCACCTGTAATATTGCAATAAATATACTCTCCTCGTCTCAGAATAGAAATAGATTATTTATGAGTTATACAAATTTTAATGCATAATTGGTAAAGTAAGAGAATATAAAAAAAATAGGAATACTTGAAATTGTATAGTGGATGATGGAGCTCATGAATGATAAAGTAAAAGCAAATCAGAGAAAAGTTTCCATATGTGGATATGGACTATTACTAGGGCTGATAATTTTTTATCCGACATGATAATATCCATTGTCTATTATAGTTCTTGTTTAGTCTTGATAGCATGGTGGTACCCGACTTGTGGGACTTCCAGTTTATTTATTCTTGTTCTACCTTTGGATCCTAGTCATTTTTTGGCTTGGATCGTGTTTTGGAACGATATGTCTTGATTTTTTCATGGGTAGGGGGTTTTCCTAAACCCCCGCCCACACCGAATGTTTTTTATTAAAACAAAAAAATGATAATCTGACACGATTCCCCATGAAAATATGAGTTCGGGTCAAGTTTTATTGGGTCCGTGTCCATATTAGGTTGACCCATTAAGAATACGATAATTTCGGGTTGAGTTCAGGTTGGATGCGAATAACCCATATGGACTATTACTAGGGCTGATAATTTTTTATCCGACATGATAATATCCATTGTCTATTATAGTTCTTGTTTAGTCTTGATAGCATGGTGGTACCCGACTTGTGGGACTTCCAGTTTATTTATTCTTGTTCTACCTTTGGATCCTAGTCATTTTTTGGCTTGGATCGTGTTTTGGAACGATATGTCTTGATTTTTTCATGGGTAGGGGGTTTTCCTAAACCCCCGCCCACACCGAATGTTTTTTATTAAAACAAAAAAATGATAATCTGACACGATTCCCCATGAAAATATGAGTTCGGGTCAAGTTTTATTGGGTCCGTGTCCATATTAGGTTGACCCATTAAGAATACGATAATTTCGGGTTGAGTTCAGGTTGGATGCGAATAACCCATTAAAAAAATAGTACTCCTATTTCCATTATTTTTTTTTTGTTTTTTTAAGAAAATAATGTTTTACTTTAGTTATTTAATTTCTTGCAAATAAAGTTTAAATTGTGTAATATCAGGTTTTAATCATATAATATCAGGTTTGGGTTAGGCCTTATTGGGTTGAGTCGTTATCAGGTTGATCTAATAACGACTCAATCTGCACGATTTACCAAACTAACTATATCTATGTGACGGACGAAAAAAGAAGTAATATGACTTGTTTCTATGAGACAGAGAGTATTTTATAAAATACATAATAACATATAATTAATACTAATAATATCATAAATCACAATCTTCAAAGATTAAGGTGAATCATATGTAATTGAAGCAATTTGAGGAATCCATAAAATGAATGTACCATAAGGAAATGTAAGTAATAAAAAAAATTAGAAAATTAAAAAATTTCCATAATTATTTTATTATTTTAGCTTGTAAATATGATAGATAAATTAAAAATTGTACGCCCTCCGTCTCAGCCTAAGTGAGACGTTTTCCTTTTTGGTATGTCCCAACCTACGTGAGACATTTCCTTTTTTGCCAACAAGCAACTCACTCATCTCTCCTACTTTTTCCTCTTATCTCTCCTACTTTTTCCTCTCTCTTAGTTTATTCTTTTTTTCTCTTTCTTACTTTTTCTTCTCTTTTACTTTATTTTCACTTTTTCTTTCTTACTTTATCATCTCTTTTTACTTTTTTCTTTTTTTCTCTCTCTTATTTTACTCTCTCTCTTGCTTTATTATTAATAATTTAATTCACTAAGCATCACTACCTAAATTCATGTGCCAAAATATAAACGTCTCGAACAGGCCAGGATGGAGGGAGTAGGTTACTAAAACATAATTGGACGAAATTGCATGTGTTTACCACGTAAAAAGAAATTAAATTGCCGCATACTATTGGAAAATGAGTTTTGACTTCAGCTAGCATACAAAATTTTTGATGTTAAATGGATATTTTGATACAAGAAAGTATGAATTAATGAATTGTGTACGCAGTATGCATAATAAAAAGTGCATCACTCTGTACCTTTGTGGCGTCATTCATTCACCTTGTATCAGTTCCACCCCTTCTCCGGTTTTCTACTATGTTAGCATCGACGAAAAATTATAATCTATCCGACCTTATTAAGTTGAGTCCTACTATACTCCTTTCGTCCATAAAAAATAGAGCATATTTGATATTTTTAGTTGCCCACAAAAATAAAGCACATTTAAAAAGAAAAGTTTTCAACAACTTCTCTCTTACTTTTTCCTTTTCTCCTACTAATAATATGGACCCCGTATTCCACTAACGCTACTTTTCACTTATTATTTTTTTTCTTCTCTCTTACTAATAATATGGACCTCACATTCCACTAACACTACTACTCTCTTATTACTTTTTTCTCTTCTCTCTTGCTAATAATATGGACCTCATATTCCACTAACACTACTACTCTCTTATTACTTTTTTCTCTTCTCTCTTGCTAATAATATGGACCTCACATTCCACTAACACTACTACTCTCTTATTACTTTTTTCTCTTCTCTCTTAATAATAATATGGACCTCACATTCCATTAACACTACTTCCCTCTTACTTTACAAATTCCACATTAAAATCCGTGTCATTCATAATATGTTCTATTTTTCGTGGATGGAGGAAGTATTATTTTTTGGGACGTCCCTAGCAAAGTTGAGTCATTTTTTTTAACAAAAGACAAAACATTTTATCACTTTTTCACTTAATCATATAATTTACTGTCTTTTATTTGTCCTACTTTTTTCCTCTCTCGTATTTTATTTATCATCATTGAAATCATTTAACACAATTTCTTAATCTCCATGTCCAAAAGAATCAACCCAACCTAGTAGGGACGGCGGGAATATCATTTGTCCACATTTTTGGCAAGAAATGTTCGCTTTGCAACTGAAGCATTAAAAGTTACAATTCATTATGTGTGTAAAGTTAAATGGTTTATATTCCACATTTATATTGGCTGTGAAATTGATAAAAATGGTTCATATTCTAAAATTTGAAGTCGTTGCAGTTAAATGGTTTATATTCCATATTTACAATGTTAATGTGAAACTGAAACTAATAGAGATGGTTCATATTCTTAAATTGAAGCCATTTTACATCGACATTTGTGGAGTGCAATAAAATGGTACTGTAGTGTATGCCGTTAACCACAATTTCCTATAAATATGACACAATCACTTTGAGAAAGCACTGAAGGTTCCAAGTTCTATTTGGTGTAGTTGTTGTGTGAAGAAGTCATTGAAAGGTTCCAAGTTCCATTTGCAAACACAAACCCCACAAGCACACTTCTCTCATATAGCGAAAGGTACAAAAAATCACACACAATCATAATTACGAACTACTCATCAATCAACAATGAGGAAGGTAGAACAAACTGTGTTGTAAGAGAAGAGAAATCATAAATGTGGGGATGGAGAGCTGAGGGAAAGTAAATTGGGACAACTATTGCTGTGTACTAATTTGATCTTTATGCTTGTAACATTGTTGAGTTAGCCCCAAGCTCAGAGCCCAACTAACCATTTTGATGCATAATTAATTTTGTTGTGCTTAAGAATTAGTATATGTGTAATTAATAACAGCCCAACCAAATTTCAAAGCTCAAAAGATTCACATTTCATTTCGTCTATACAATTGCTATATGATAATTTAATATTCTTTACAATTTTTCTAACACAACCAATGATATTTATAGACTAATTATACTAACAAAACATTCATATCCGATTCGCCAAAATTTCAATCAGTAATTAAAGGTAGACAGACAACTTTTCCTAGCACTTTAATCACTTATTTTATTATAAATCAGATTGATTTTATATCAAATATAACAAAAAAAAAAAAATCAAATGTACACTAGTTAGGAATCGACAGAGATTACTTTTTTTTCACTTAGAGTGTCCACAAATCACTTCTTTTTTTTCAGTCACAAAAATTTTGGCCTCAGCCACAAAATTAATCCTCACTACCTCATGCATAAGATAAAATTTTAGCTACACAATCATCAATACAACGCTATAGAGATGGAATTAGTAATTGGTAAGAAAGTTAATCTACGTTTAATTTTTCAAAATTTTGAAGTGGAATGATCAATTATATAATATTAAAGATTTTAATTTGTAACAATGAGGTCGAATTAAACTTGTGATATTATAATAAAGTTTTTCAAAATATGTGAACTACTGCTATAACATTATATATTATGGATTAATTACTAAGTGAACTTCATAATTAGTGTGTTATATTTTTTTTATATATATAATTAATAATATACTTTTATGTCATGTCAATATTTCTTGTTTTTTAAAAACCTATGTATCACTACAAAAAAAGCGGTCATTTGCAGGAACAAAACAGTACTCGCAAACTTTTGAGCAAAATAGTGATCATGAACGAGAACAACGACCATTTTTCAAAAAAGGGAATAAAACAAGAGATTTTGCGAGCACAATTTGTGAGCAAACGGGCTCGCAAACACGACAACTAGTATTTTCTTCCATTTTGCGAGCACTTGAGTGTCCTCGAAATTAGATTTTTGCCACAAGAAAATTTAATTATTTTCTGCCAACAGTTTGCGAGAAAAACACGCCATGGTTGCTATTTGGCTAGTAAATTTCGAGTACATATGCATATTCATACACATAACACATGTAGGCCATTTTAACAGAAATACAATGCCCAATTTTATTTTTTAGGAAAACTTTGATATTCATGCCAAATTAAATTTCTATATTCAAATAATGCTTCTCCAATCATTTACACCAAACTCAAATTCATTTTTGAGTATATGTCATACTAAAAAGTAGTTTTACTCCAACCATTTCCACCAAAGTAAAAATTTACATCATTTTTATGTTTTTATCGCACAAAATTTTTGTAGTAACACCATATTTGGTGTTGTTTTTAAAAAAATACCAAAAATAAGTTTGAGTTTGGTGTATGATTAATGAAAATTTCTACACTAAAACTCATTTTTAGTGTGCGGTTGTAGATGGTCTTTATGCAAATTCCTATAATCATGTTAAACGATGCACTATGTGAATTTTGAGG
>NC_062966.1:6362581-6383049 GCF_023119035.1 Salvia hispanica
TTTAATTAATATTATTAATTTATATATTCTTTCTTGATTCACAGCTATATATATAGAAATAAAACTATGCGGCTAGCTCACACAAAACTCTTTTATAATAGGATACATAAATTAGTAATTTTAATTAAAAATAATTTATTGGTACTTAAAAATCTAAATTCTAAATTTAATTTTAGAAAAATAAATCTAATATTGAAATAAAGAAACAAAGTGAAGGATGACAAAGAGAAGAAGAAGATAATTTTAAAATAATATCAGATTTAGTACATCATTGAAATAATATCATATTGAAAAAGCATTTTTAGGTGTAAAAATGGCAAAAAAGGACCGATTTTAAAATAAACCCTTAGTTCATGGACTACTGTAGATATTTTTAAAGTCCATAGACTATTGGCGAGATAAACCCATAGTTTAGGGACCATTTTTGTAGTTCACTCTTTGATAAATGGAGATATTGTTTCCTCCGTTCTCACTCTACTTAATACATTTTCCATCATACATAATATAATTTTCTTATTTAGATATCTCAGGCTACTTGACATATTTCCAAAAAATATAAAATCACCATCGATCTCTTCTTTTTACTCTCTTGAATGGTATAATTGTCATTAGGTTAAAAAACAATAGAGAAATAGCTATATAGAAGTGTTTACCGTAATTGCTCGATAATCTTATTCAATTATATGTCACCCTTTTAATAGAGTACTACAAAGTATGTACACATGGTAAACTTGAGATATTGAATAAAATCAATTCTATTCTAGGATATAATCAACTTATTTTTGGCCTCCAAGTTTATGATTTGATTCTAATATTTTTTTTTTCTTTTTTTAACGCTCTTCCTCAAGTTGATTAGTTTAATATTTAAAAATCAACTAACAAAACACACTTGTAAGACTTCTTGAGTTGACCGCCTTTGTGAGGATGTCTGCCAATTGATCTTCTGACGAACAAATGAAAATTCCACAACTCCATTTTCACTATTCTTATTGATGAAATATCTATCGACCTCTATGTGTTTAGTTCTAGCATATTGTATACTGGTTCTTACATATGTTGATGGAGGTCGTATTGTCACAAAAAAATTGACTCACAATACCCAAAACTTGACGGGTATCGAATGGGCTGTACCCAAAATCCGACAACTAAATTTGCAACCTTAACCTTAATATTTTGGTGGACTTTGACACGCTTGACAAAAACTTCTTCCGACCTGAACATAAAAGAAGTTTGTTTTCTTGTTGAATTGCGAACTAAAACACAAACTGAAAGATTCTTTTGTACACTATTTTAGTATAAAACAGTCATAAAATCTATATACAAATAAAGATGCTCAAAGACTCGAGCTTATCTATAATCTATTAATTTAGATAGTAGATTTGTATAGGAACCTTTTAGGTCTAGCTAGGGTGGTGAATAGTGATCATTGGACGTCTAAATATTTCATTATATATGTTCCATACTTGGTTGAATATTGATGGTTAGAGATAGAAAGGAATATAATGGTAAAAGATATTAGTATTGTATAAAAGAGCCATCCCATTAAAATGGGGACCAATCTCTTTCACAACATTAGATCCCATTTCGATATTTAAAGGCCCTCCACATGTAATCCACTTAATATGCCTAAGTAAACAGTTGGCCGTTGCAAGATTGTCAACATCCCCTTATTCATTTTAACTATTGAATTGAAAATATATAAAGGTGAACAATAAATTAAAATAAATTAACCAATTTTAATTGAAGTACTAGAAATATCAACCAATGATTTTCTCATCCCAGTTTTCTCTAGGTGTTAGTTATTAAATGTGGATATAACCTCCAAGGTGGCTTATTTATTTTTCATTTTATAAATAATTTATCCTGATCTGCAGCTAAATAAAGAAAGATCTAGAGTTATATAAAGAAAGAGGTAGAGTTAAATAATAATTCATATAAAAAAAGTAAAGTTGATTAAAGATGCATATTATCTGCATTCGTGTGCATTTGTCACTATACATATATACTCCCTCCTCTCTCGCTCTCCCTCTCCCTCTCTCCCTCTCTTCTCTCTCTCTCGTGTTGATTTCGTGGTTGTTTTCTTCTCAAATCGGTATGTTTCTCTCTAGCTATCACTTTCTCTCTTCTCCTTACTTGAAAACGAAATATTTCATGCTTTCTTCTCCTTTTTTTATCTCGATTTTAGTGAATAAATAGATGCTACATAAACAAACATCATGAGATTATGAGCTCTAAATCGATCCATATGTTTTTATTTGATTGTACTAATTAATAATTACAGTAGTGAAAAAACAGCTTATACTATATATTTTAAGTCAAATATATGTGCATCGATGATATCAATATTGGTATGGAATTAATAGGTAAACAAAGCCGGCTAACACTTGCAATATCCAAAAATAAATTGGATAAGGTGTCCACTTTTGTTGTGCTCCTTTTCTAATTATCACTATTTTACTTTATTTTATCTTCAATTATTGTCATTGTTTTCCGAAATTGCATAGTTAATTCATCTTCCAAGAATTTTAAAATCCCCGTAGTTAATTTCATTATACTAGTGATTTCCACACACAAAAGAGAAAAAGAAAGTAAAGACATTTTTAGGGTTTGTTGAAATTGGTTAGTGCAGGTGAAAAATGACTTTGCACACTATATTCTTCATTTTATTATAAAACTAATATATAAAAGTAAGACCCACAAATCACTAACTTTTTCAATTCACTTTTTATCACATTTCTTAAAACCCACCCGTGTCGGGTCAAGTAGTGATAAATTATGGTGAACGGAGAGAGTAAGTTATAATATTGTTCCACTTTGAATATATATGATGGGACCCTTAATTAATTTCAATCTCACACTACACATTTTTTAGTTAAAAGAAGCTAATTTGTAGTAGTACTATCTCTAAATGTATCACCTATTTTTTTAAAACGTGGTATCCCAACTTAAACTAAAGGATATAGATAAAAACGTCTTAGAAAATAAAAAAGATTACTGTTTAGCGAATCATTAGAGCCTCAGCAATAGATACTGTAGATTTACGACCATTACTCATACTATATGTATAATCAATTATATTCTACGTAATGTCCTTAAACCCATGTAGATTCAAATTTGTCAACAATTCACTATTCCACCCCATCGCAACTCCGTCTCCTAAAAGTTTCTATTAAGATATATTTTGGTGATATTTGGTAGAGGATATAAGGACAGTAGTATTTTATTTTAAATTCAATTTGTGATTGAAGAAGTGATTCATTAGATTTTATCAATACCCTTCCTCAAATATTTCAATGTGTATCTGCGAGATGTTAGAATATTTTTCTGATCGGTTGGACTAGTAGCCCAAATTTAAATTTCATATATATTGTTGGGGTAGTCATTTTTTTTATTTTGGTCAAGATTTTTGGCCACATTCATCGACCCTATCTAATACCATTTTATAATTCAATAGGGTACCATTCTAAAACCAATTGGTCATATGAGGAGTGACCCATTAGAGTTCCAGTTCTTTCTTTATACCGATGTGTAATATTGTTATACTCTCTCCGTCCTACTGCAAGTGATCAACTATCCAATTTAGGTTGTCCCAATGCAACTGATTGATTTTTTTTCGGCAAAATGCAACACATTTTAACTTAAAAAATGTTTGCCTTAAATTCCGTGCCCAAAAATATTGATCACTTGCAACGAAATGAAGAAAGTATTTATTTATGTTTCAATTGCCAACAAAGTTTTCAAAAAAAATTGTCTAATATATGAACATTATAATATACTCCCTATTTATCATTATTTCAGTTATTTTGCAAGTCGACGGTTTGACCTGTTCTGATTTGTACTTTCTCCGTTCCTTCACAGTTGAGTAATTTTTCCATCTCAAGAAGTTCTTTCATAGTTGAGTCATTTCCATATATAAAATTAACTCATTTTTTCTTTCCTCCTCCATTCTATCTCTTACTTTATTTTTGTTAACTTTATTCATTTTATAGTACTTTTTTTCTTTCTCTTACTTTGTCTACTTTATTACCTACCCACTTAACATACTAAACATTCATTTCTTAAACTCCATGCCAAAAAGAAGTTCCTCAACTATGAAGAAGCGGAGGGAGTCATATTTTAATTGTGGGCATTTCAGCGAGTGGAAGAAAGTAAGATTGACAGATAAGACATAGTTGTAAGATCTGATAATGGCGTATAATCCAAATTACAATTTGCAAGTCATAAATATATATAGTTAGTAACTCTAGTAATTTATGATATTAGAAATTGTACACATTACAAATTATTTATATACTAAATCCTCCATAGTAAATATTGCACATTAAAGGAAACGTTTGTGTTTCTAACGATTATACTAAGTCAAAGTAGTTCTCTGGAAATGATCAATGTTTTGAGTTACAGTGAGCTATTCAATAATACATACTATTAATTACTGAAAGTAATCATGTATAGGTGAGTGTGAAAATGGGAAAAGTCGAGTGCAGGCTGGCGCCGTGGATTATCTAGAGCTTGGATTCGGACAGTCAGTGGTACACTTTTAATAATACTTACTAAAATAATTCTTATTAACAAAGATTAATTAAAATCTGCATTTTCCATCAGATTTGTGCTGCTAAATATCCATATCCATATCCAGCTGATGAATGCTACGGCGTCTACTCATCCTATAATGGGCCTGTTGCGGTAATTGTGTTTGATCATTAATTATAAAATAAAATAATTGTGTCGATAAATGTAGCAGTAGTAAAGATTTATTTCAGGGGCGAATGATACTGGCGATGAACGGAGGCCCAATCTTGGTGAACGCAAAGCAGTACAACGCAATCATGAGGCGCAGGAAGAAGCGTGCCCACGCTCTCAATGTCAACATCCGTAAGGTACGGTTCGGTTCGGTTTGTAAAAAATTACGTACTTCTTTCGTTCCATAGAAGTAGGCTGATTGGGAATTGCACAGATTTTAATATTTAATTGGTACAATAAGAGAGAAAGAAAAAAATGCAGTGGAGGGTGAGATTCATAAATGATAATGTAAAAGAGACATTTCTATACATATATTTAGATTAGGAAATTCAGTCTATTTCTATAGGACCGATTGGAGTATTTTCTATTACGTAATGTGTGTGTTACGTGCAGCCGTATCTGCACCTTTCGCGTCACCTCCACGCAAAGCGGCGGCCGAGGGGCATTGGGGGCCGCTTCCTCAACACCAAGAGCTCGGGCAGCAGCCCCGGATCAGATATGAGCAGCGATCACGAGGTGGGAAATGATTCGGCGGCGCTCCACCTCTTTCAGGCCTTCCACCTCAAGGTCTGATGTGATGACGATGGTGAAGTCATCACCTGGGCAATTCATCCTTGGCTATCTCAACATTGTTTAATTCATCTTTAATTATGTACTTAAGTAATTAGGGCTGTGCATTTTCTCATTAGTTGAGAAATGAGAATGCCAATTGCTCCTAATTGATCTTCTTTAGTGTTGCAAAAATAACAGACTCGTCGAGTCGAGTCTTAGTCCAGTCTTTTATGGTGTTGCTTGTAGTATAAGTGTGTGCTTTGCTGAATCTCTGTAACATATATGCTTGATCTATTTTATTATTCTATGTAATGTAATTATTCAATCTCCTTAGGTTGGAATTATTGTGTGCGGACATACTCCATATAGTACAAGTTCTGGTTATTTATATCTCAAACTGCCCTACATTTTTTAACTATGTATGTAGGGGCAGTTTTCTTACAACACGTTCTGTATTGGTTAGTGTCAACCATTTAGTATTCAGGAAACTAGACAAAAGGTTATCTGCACAACAATCCAGAGATATGTTATAAAAAAACAATTTAATCTCTCGAGTTATTTGCTTCAAATTCCTTTTTCCCATAAAAATATGCGCATTTTTCATTTTCATTCGTCTATTAAAAATGGGTATCCATTTATGGAAAGCTATCCCAATTTATTAGACACATACATCAAGTTATTTACAACTTATACTTTTATCAAAATACTAATAATAATATGAGTCTCACTATCGATTAACATTACTTTAACCACCATTCTCATCCTCTCTATTACTTTACTAATTTTATTTTAATTCACGTGCCATATGATTTGCCCATATTTTTATAGGATAGATGGAGTATTCCATTTTAGGTTGTCCCATGCTATTTGCTTCATTTTCTTTTGTTCTCTCCCTTTTATTCTATCTTTCTCCCTCTTACTTTATTCTATTTCTTACTTTATTCTCTCTTCATTTAATCTTTAAATATCAATTTTTAAATTTCGTGCCTAAAAAAAATGCATCAACTAGCTTGGAATGAAGGGATTACCTTACTCGGCCATGTTTGTTTGGCACGGATTGTGCCATGGGAAAGTAGTCTAAATCCTAATTATTAAATTCCGGTGTTTGGTTTGATAATAAGAAAATCAGGAAAGTAATCTGATTCCTAATTTTTAAATTACTATGTTTGATATGATTTTTTATAAAATAGGGAAAGTAATCATATTCCTAATATCAAGGAAATTTGATGTAAAATCCGGGATTCTTTTTCCTCCCTCTAACCCAAGTATTCTTTTTCCCTAAATCAAAATTGTAGAACTACGTATTCTTCTTATTCTTCTTCGACGGTTTTTCATTCTTAAACTTTTCTTCCTCAATATGGTTCTCAAGGAAAATTATTCTCATGCAAATTTAGTATTCAATGTACAAACTTAGTGTTTCTAACGCCATTTCGATGATTATTATATACATATACACAAATTTAGTATTCAATGTACAAACTTTTTTCTAAAACTTCTTTAATTATTTTTCTTATGTGTTCATAATCTGGTATTAATATTGTAGAAACTAAGTTTTCCCAAAGTCAATTGAACTCGCAATCGATATCTTTAGTTGATTTCAAATTAGCGTATAATATCTTTTGTTTCTTGTTGGGGCTCTCCATACATTGTTGTTTATATAATTTCTCACTTAGTTGTTTCAATTTTTTCCAATTCAAATGAAACAAAAAGTGCAGATTTTGGAGTTTTGCAGAGATTAGGGTTCTAAAAAGATACGATTGCTTCTCCAACTGCATCAGTTATTTCTGATTAGTAATATAATAGTACAACTAAAAGTAGTTTATTTAATAATTTTTATCAATTTATTAGATTATTCCAAAGAAATAAAAATTTATAGTTTTGAAATCTCCAAACACAGTATTTTAATTCCTCGGGATTCATATTTCTAGTAATCGTATTCCTAGGAATGATAAATTTTAAAAACTATAATCCAAGAAATCATATTCCTAAAAATCATAATCCAGGAAATCATTTTCCTTGACAACTTTACTTTCCCATCAAACAAATACGGCCTTTCTGGTATTCTATTTTCTATTTACTTTAACCTTTAAACATTAATTTCTTAATTTCCCAAAAGAAATGTCTCAAATATGACATGGGAATATTCTTTTTTCCAGACTCTTAAAAATTAAAACCAGCTATCGTTAAGTGCAAAAAGTATCTCTCTGGATATAAAATTGCATCCACATCCACCTCAAATTCCAATTTTCTTCACGAGAAAATCAAATTGATTATTTCGTGTTTGGCGGGAAAAAAATGAAAAGGAAAAAACTTATCTTATGTCTGCATAGATTAACAGAACAAGGAGTACATATTTGTGAACATCGGGTTCCAGTTGCCCTTCTCTACACTGCATATGAGATAAAGCTGCATTCCTTCATTTCGCTGATTGAACACCTGTTGGTTCATTTTCGTCGAGAACCAATGATAATCTTCAAGAAATATTCTGACCAGAGGCAAGAATAGCATCCGCGGCCGAATCCAAATCTTGTGGAAAGAAAACCCTGTACAAGGAAGCGATTATTGTTTGCTTATTTATTTTCTGAAGTTACTCTACAGTTGTTTAGTCTGAACATGTGGCATCGAAGAGCATACTACATCGAAGGTTTATGCATCGGGAGAAAAGTACCTGCAGGTGTTGTGGTACATTGTTTTTCCAAGCTGACCAATATCTGCAATACCTTTACAACCAGCCACCACCTCAAGCACTTGCCTGCATGTCATTCAATATGTTGTGTGAAACTCTAATTCGAACAAGAGAGTATACAAGGAAATTAAGCGCATGCGTCTGACATTTGATTAGGTATTTTTTGTTATGAAGAACACAATCACGAAAAAATGACACAAGTCTATATGAGCAGGAGTCATTACAAAGATGCTGGAAATAATCACTAGAATTTAGAACCACAAAAGCAAATCAAAAAAGGGGTATATACAGTTATATTGGGAACTGATTGTGTTCTTACCGCACTAAGCAAGGTTCATTGCGACCTTTGACTATGCACTCTGGGTCATACTTCTCCTTCTTCTTGGACTGCCAAGAAGATTGTACATATTTAATACCAGCATGTGTATTCTTGATTTCACAGTATGGCGAATCAGTTTCAATCATCAGTCGGTCAAGAGGAATTCCTTTCACAATTTCAAGATTCTCGGCTGTTCTCAGGGAGCAACCGTTGAGGCCTACAAAGAGTAAGGAGAAGATTGGAAAGGAAAACCAAAGTAATAAAAGGAATTTCCTCATATCTAGAGCATAATCTATTCACCTATGAATAGATTATCGAATGAAAGTAGACGATCACGATCTTCAGCACTACCGGTAAAAGAGTGAGCAACCCCAGAGAAGAATCTTCCAGAACAATGACAAGGAAAAAAGAGAAGTGATTAAAGCTGTAGCCCTGAAAGAGTATTAGGAAAACAAAGAGGACACGATGTATTTATATGTAAAAGTCTTGGAAGTTTGAGGTTTGGAAGGGGAGCTACATGAATAATCAGCATGAATGAAAAAACATGCAAGGGGAATACCTATGTTTGTTTCGCTCAAGAATATTGCAGAAATCCTCAGCAGCTGCTCGCATGTGGAGAAACATTGGCAACTTCATAGCATGTGCCAACTCAAATTGCTTCTCGAAGTACCTTATTTTAAAAAGCAAGTAGCATAATGAAAGACATGGCAAGTAGTCAATAGAGGTCCCGAAATGACTTCTGCCTCTTTTATCTGATGCAGTTCTTCAAGACGGAGACTAAAGAAGAAAATGGGGAAAATATATATGGAAGAAAGTAAAATGGAAAAACACGTTTTTCAAGCAATCACATACTTTTGTTGAATTTCGGCTGGGCAGAACTGAAGCCTATCATAATCCAATCCACATTCTCCAACTGCCACCACCTTGTTGGAAACATTGATATTGACACAACTTTTTATCAGTTACAAATAACAGGCATAAGCCACCTCACCAGTAAAGAAAAATGCTTCACGTGGAAGTGTGGAACACTTCAAAGGTCTCTATAAGGTCCAAAAATCATTTTTCATCCAAAGAAAGAAGGAAGGGAATAAATCACTACCTTTCCCTTATCAACTCCCTCTCTAGCCAGCGACAAAAGAGCCTGAAAATGTCTCTCTGAATCACCACTATCATCAAATTCCTGGTCCACAACACCAAAGTAAATGATGGAAATATCTCCAGTTAGTTATAACACATAATCAGAGATTACATCAAATTAGGTTCTTCATCAATATAATTTAGGAATGAAAGCTCACTTTACATCTTGTTGGATGTACACCGACTGTGCAGAAAAGTCTTGCTTCAATAATAAAATATCAACATTATTAGCACTTAGCGAAGAATTGTAGTTACAAGTAAATGGAAAGCATAAAACTACCATCAGTTTCAGCAATAGCAAGAGCTTCTTTCGACTCCTCAAGGGATCCCCCTGTCACCTGCAATATTCAACATAATAGGAATCATGTTCCTCATAAAACCACAAAAGAAATATCGAATCGATTTCGAATCCAGTTTTTAAGTCACATGTTATACTGGCTTGTGCACCTTCGAAGAGGTAATGCAAAGACCGAATGTATCGATTTCGATCCATCATTATTTAACCAAAAGCAGTCTTCTTTCCCAATTAATCATAAATCAGTTACAAACATGAATACAAATGAAGGAGCAGAGTTTTCAATTTATCTACTATTAGTAAATCCTTTTGCAAAATGCATCTATGATCTATCTATTTAACTATCCGAAACAGCGCAGAAAAAGTTACTTACAATAATCCGATCGACTCCGGCGCTCCAAGCCCTACTAAGAACAGCGGCGATATCAGCTGCGTGATATTGTTTCCCGTTGTAAATTCCTCTAAACATTCCATCTGGCGATTTGAAGAGTAAATTTAGACTTCAATACATGATTACAACATCCCAAACAGAGGAATCCACATTTTAATTTTTCAGAGTAATAACCTGTGAAGTTGACGGCAATGTCTGCAATAGAAATGAAAAGATAGAATCACAAACTACATTGATAGCATTCGCCAAAGAAATTAAAGTGAAATTGAGGAATGAATTATTTGCCTATCATTCGTAAACTCCCGCTGCTCGCCATACCCAATTCTTTGGAGAGAAACGAGTTTACCTGCTAGTATAGAGTGCAGACTGGATAGGAAGGGCACTTCGAACAAAGTCCCTTGCAGATTTATCGAAAATAAAGGAATGCGACATATAAATCTTAAGGGATTCTCAATAAAATGTTTGCGACATATAAAATGTTGAAAAAGTTATTGGAATGTAGGATCTATTTTTTTATATTGGTTTTATAATAAAATTTTGTCTGTCCCTAAAAATTTGTCACTTTTACTTTTACCATTTATAGTAGTCGACCTCATATTCCACTAACTCATTCTCACTCACATTTTATTATAAAACTAATATAAAAAAGTAGGAACCACATGCCACCAACTTTTTCAACCCACTTTCTATTACATTTCTTAAAACTCGTGCCGGGTCAAAAGGTGACAAATTATGGGGGACAAAGGGAGTACATATTTATCCCCAAGTTAAATTTCTTCTACCTTATATGTCGTCATCTTAACCTAGAATGTGTACTCTCTCCGTCCCACTCTAAATGAATTATTTTTCTTTTATTTGATGACTCACTCTAAATGACACATTTATAAAAATAGAATCATCACTCTCGCTACTTTTTCCCTCTTACTTACTTTATTCTCTTTACTTAACTCACGAAACAATACTACATAAAATCTCATACCAGAATAGTCATGTTCCACTTAGAGTGGGACAAAGGGAGTACTAATTGGGTTCTTGTCTTCATTTTCACCCCTGCTTATTCTTCTCTCGTTCCCGTCCTCTTTATCTAAAGCCCGCCTTTGTGGAAGTTCTTGCAGAACGTGGTTGAGGTCGGAGTGACGGGTAATTATCACGTTGATCATAGTTGATACGCCCTGCAAATCACAGGTTCAGAATTTTAAACACATTGCATAATGTATACATGTGACTAACCGAGGTTGATAGCTATAAAATGATTCTGCAATTTTTTGAGTGTTTAACTGATTTTTTAATGGTATTATTTATCGGATTCAGTTTCGGGCTTCATCTCCTACATCCACAGTTGGGTGTTACTTATGGTGGCTTGCCTTTAATTCTTTGTTTGGCAACCCTTGTTAAGCTTAATAGCAAGTCATGGTTTTCGGTTTGGCCGACTCCTACCGCAGTATATTCATCTTGTATTGTTTGCATCCACCACTTTGAGTTAGACCTTGTTTTAAATCGATGCATTAATTACACGATAGTTTCTTATACTGATTTTGATTTTCTTCTCCTCTGTTATGTAGAAATCCAAAAATCATGAATGAAAGCTATTTTTTACTAAACTCTTTTGAACCCTAGAACACAAGGTAAGTTAACTATATTTGAATCTATGTTATGTTTAGCATGTGATTTCGCTTCATATGTAATTCTCCAAACATGTACACACTTGATCCGGCATATATAGCAGTGCTCTCGGGCATGGCTCTATAGCATGGCATAGTTGGTCCGTGCATGAGGAAGAAATACTTATTTGCACTATGAAAGACCTTGTTGTACGCGGATGGAATGACAACGGTTTTCGGTCAAAATATACTTCTCTAATTGAAGAGGCCATGAAACGAGATTTCCAAAATTCTAACTTGAAGGCAGCCCTCATATCAATTCCAAGCTAACACAATGGAACAAATTCCCTTGGTTAAATTCTCGAACGCAATGGAATGGGGTTTAATGTGCATGGATATTACAAAATTGGCAGTTATAATGATCAATGGGAGCAGATTGTGAAGGTTGTTTCCTCACCTTTATTATTATTGTAATTTTTTCTTGCAGTTGAAATCTGATTATGATTTGTTATCTTGTACTCCCTCCATCCCATAGTAGATGGCACGGGATTTTAGGAGATGTTATTTTGTGTGTTAAGTGGTGAGAGAAAATATAATTTTATAACTGATGTGAGAAGAAAATTTTTTCAAAAGAGGAAATATGACATCTTTTGCGGAACAAACTAAAAAGGAAAGTATGACATCTATTATGGGACAGAGGGAGTATTAAATAATATAAATGTGCTAAGTTTAACTGTGCTTCTACAGCAAGGCAGTAATGCTTGCTTCATGAGATACAAGTGGTGTAGAAGATAGTTTTTGGCAAAGACTGTGCCAACAGTAGTGTGGTTGAGGACACAAATGATTGCTAGTGTGGTTGAGGAGACGCTCTTGATGAGTAGAATCAGAACTAGGTCGACAAAAATAGTGTGGGTCAGTCTATGAAAAATGCAGGGGCTAAAGAGTACTCTACTGCCAACCCAAGCCCTCAACAAGTGCATCTGAGGACACCGGAAGAAGTTAGCACATGACTAAGCACGCATGCCTCAAACGAAGCCAAAAAAAAAAAAAAAAAAAAAAAAAAAAAACTTCGAAGAAGTGCATGATATCCCGTGATTCTATCGGATTGATTGAAATGCTTGAGAAGATGCAAAATGATATTAATCAACGCCTAGACAAGTTGACTAGCCGTGTAGGGTATGCGTTTGATGTTAGCAAATCCCAAAAGACAGTATTCGAGTTATGGGGTACCATTCCAGGCTTATCTATGGTGCAGCAGATCGACATTGTCGAGATTATCTTTGAGAAACGGGAGTGCATTGTTTTGTTTATGTGTCTGTCTAAGAACAGTCGGCTCTTGAAAATCACAGTGCAGTATGAGCTTTCATTATGTGTCTGGACACCGAAGTTTAACTTTGAATTATGCTTTACTTTCCGGTCTATAGTACTTAGGTGATCTTTTGTGATGTAATGAACTTTATATTTTTCATCAACATTGGTGGATTTGGTTTGGTTTTGTTATTTACTAAGACATGGACATGGACTAACACGACCATCTAGCTTAAGGTTATTTTATAATCTATGTTTCGCTGCATCAACTTTATGAATTTTATTGCATTTAATTATTAAATTTGTTGCTTACTTTTCTTTTCCTTTCCTTTTTTAGCATTCTCGTCAATCACGTTCTATATATATAACACAAAATGAGTCTCGTTACTTATATATAAAAAAAGATAATCAACATATTGAACACTTGCATAACTAAAGATAATTAACATTGTTGAACACATGTTAATTAGTTCCATAAAATAAATGCAACGAGACCTAGGGAGCTCCTGCATCCGCAACTTCATTCACATTCCGACTGACTGAAACATCATCATCATCGCTACTATCTCTTGCAAAATGAAACCATCCATGTGTGAAACAGTGATTGCCATCTATTGTTTCAAAGCGGCCGACCATATAGCCCCATGGTGGTTTTCGATTGAACAAATCCCTGGAAGTGGTCTATCAAGTTGGACGATAAAATGTTCAGAGATTTGCTCCACATTGCAAACAATATGTAATGAATAAATGGTCAAATACATCAGAATAAAAGGACAACCCAAACTCATGAGTTCTTATAAGAATATATGAAATGTCCTGGGAAAAAATAGACGAGTGAAATTAAGCGAAGGAGCGGTAGCGGCACATGCGTTACCTTGGGCCATTTGGTTGTAGGTAGGTAATACTTCAAAAAAAGAAATATAAACCCAATGTAAGCAATAAAATTCAAGGGTGGGTATATAATGATAGCTTTCACATGTTGCTGGATAAATTTATTGAACTGAAGCATATATGAGATATACCAATAAGGTTTTCTTTTTCACCCACCTCTTGGTATATTCATTAAATTGTCAAATTAAATAAAACATAAAAATAAACATGCATTTTTATTGCTCTCTCGATTACATGCAACACGGCGGGAAATTAACAACATCCTAGTTGTCCTCATGAAGGTTTTCATGAGCTAAACACGATCAAAAACATTTCTTAACCACCTATACCACAACTACTGGAAGACATTAGAAGAAGTAGATCTCCATACACATAATAACATGGAACAAAATGGTAGATAGCCGAATAAAAGAGGTGACATCGAGAGGACATTAAGCAATTACTTTGTATGTTTCATCTGCCATCCGACGGGGCTCGCCGATGAGGAACATGAGCTACCACCTGGATAGGCATTCGGTACAGGCGGTTGCCCATCATTCTTGAGTGGTTTCGGGTTAAAAATCTTACGCTCTAACTCACCATTAGGGCGGGGCCATATAGTAGTGGGGTCGGATGTTCGTGTTAGTCGACTAGCAATACCCAGCGCGAGTAATTTCATCGAATAGCTTCCTATGAAACTTGGGTCCTTTGGCCTCATATGCAATGCCCTATGGCATCAGTTCAGTAGAAGTAGCTGAAATTGTTCATCAGATAAGACAATCACATCATCCAGTTTTTCTTCTTTAATCTCATTTGGGCCAAACATAACCAATAATCGGTTGAATTTTGGTTCATCTTCATAGTAGTAAGTAGCCGCAAGCTTCTTTTTCTATCACCAAAGAAAACCTTGCATGACACAATCATCTTTAATCGATACAACATCTGATAAATTGAAATATTGAATACCTTGAAGATCGAAGCCCATGTCTCGTAGCTTGCGATCACCACATTATCCTCCATGACCCACTATGTGCCATCCTCCTTCACCAAAGCTTTACAAGACAAGTATCTCTGAATTGCAATCGTTCGTACAAAGCATCCCATTGCAATTGTATGTTGAGGTTGTACTCAATATCAAAAGCAACAATGATGACGAACGACGTAGTGATTACCATGTCCTCTAAATCGTTCACATGCTTGAGACGAATGATTGAATTTAGTAAATGTTGGTCAATGTTGGGAGCCCAATTGGATTTGTAGAAGTAGGTGTTCTGTAGTAGAATATTGAGCGCCATATTTTTTCTTTGCTAAAGTGTTTTGCTACTCAGCCTGAAGACTAAGTCATGGCACCACCAATTTATAGAAAATATTCAATCTAACTATGAGAGCAATATGTCCATTATATTGATTGATTGAAAGCCTCAACATTAGAACTTTGTATATTTCTTTACGTGATCAATTGAGTGCTCAGATCTATCCTAGTACAATGAGATCACAACTAAACATGAAGGTTTCCGTTTAGGGGTAAAAAGTTGTGTTGATTTAGGTTGAAGCATATTTTTGTGTAGCATTGTGTGACAAAATCCTTTTTTAGATTTGATGAATCCAATGTTGTGAAAAAATTTAATCATTTTATATCCATTTGTGTGATCAAATCCTTCTTAGATTCGATATGTATCATCCCTCTTCAGTAGTTGATAGGGATGTCAATCGGGCCAACCCCTTTCAGTGTGCGAGTTAATCGGGTGCACGCTAATAAACTGAGATTTTATCGTGTAAAAAATATGTGGGTTTCGGTCTAGCCTAGTGGGCTAATCGAGTTTAAAGCAAATAATTGAAATTATTACTAAATAAAACTAACTACTTCCTACTATAAATTGACTTGATGTTGTCCATTGACTGAACAGTAAAGAAGTCTAAGAAAAAATGCTTTAAAAAATTTCATATGTACAAAAATTATTCCAATATGCTCCACAACAACAGTTGGACAACTTTTATTCAATTAAGTTAATTTGTTTATTAATAAATTTAGATTTTCGTTTTGTTATGTACAAACTCCATCCCACATCGGGAGTCTGAGGGAAGTTAGAAGGTGTATATAATTCTCGTCCAACCCCAATTAGTTTGAGGCCTTTTGGTATTGACCCAAAAACAAATCCGTGCGGGCTTGACCCAAAGCGGACAATATCAAACTAATGTTTGCTGGCTCTGACAATCCTGACAAGTGGTATCAGAGCCAGGTTAGGTGGCTATGGGTCGGGCCGCGACCCATGTTTGTGTCGACTGCGTCTGTCCCGATGTGATCTGGTTTGAGGGGGAGGTTTGTTTTGTACAAACTCCATCCCACATCGGGAGTCTGAGGGAAGTTGGAAGGTGTATATAATTCCTGTCCAGCCTCCATTAGTTTGAGGCCTTTTGGTAGTGACCCAAAAATAAATCCGTGCGGGCTAGACCCAAAGCGGAAAATATCAAACTAATGTTTGCTGACGCTGACAATCCTGACACGTTTGAATGTAAAATTGAATTCTAACATACTACATGATATCTACACCAATAATTATAAATTACATACACCAAAAGTAGAAAACAAAAAAAATACTCCTAATAGAAATCGAATAATTTTATCACCGCCACATTGCGTCTGCGCACAATGGAGTTTTACTATACATACGAATAAAATTAGAGAAACTTTGGAAATGATTCATCATAGTATAATGCCTACTCTAAAACTCTACCACCATAGATACTAAGGAAATGATTCATTAGAATACCAAAATATTTCATAAACGGGAGTAATGACACAAAAATGTGACAATAACATTACAATTAAGCCACAAAGTATTTGGCGAACTACATCAGTATTTACAATCAATTTGCGAACTACATCAATTTAAATCACACAAAGTGTTTGGCGAATACTTCAACCATGAGTGAATCCCTTATATCCTCGGACGGATGCATGCCCTCCTGTATACGTAGAAAAAGTATAAGAGCGAATTACAAGTTCAAGTGTTGTTATTTATTCCAAAATTACTTACATTCAGCTGTTAGGTTTGGTATACTGAAAAGCATGTTTCGAGCAAGTTTCACTCGAATAGAATCTTGCTTGTATACGTAAAACTCTACAATCCACTTTTAACCCGATTCAGCAAGACATGTCTTTATGCTATCTACTGAAAGACTAGGTCTTGATAAAATACTATTTCTTAATCTACATATGTTAGCATTGAGCATACGGTATTGGTTATGCACTACTTTGACTTATCAAATGGTGCGGATTTTTCGCAACCCAATGATCATGATATATTGGGTAGTGGTGATTAATATCTAGCGGTGCTAGGATTGCTATTATGTTGAATCGTGCACGAGGTGAGTCTCGTTTGATAATATCCTCAAGAGGAGCTTGAACAAGGTTTTATTATTCGGAAAACTGGTCAGTTGGAGTTTTATTACTCTATGAATAATAAATAAATGTTTCTTGCTAAGTCCACTCTTGGAATTAATAAGATGTTAATTAATTAAGTCCATAGCAGACATTAATTAATTAATGAACATTTATATCTTAAGCGCGGGAAATAAATAATAGACAAAGTGGAAACCCGGATTACTTGTAATTTCGGATTTGGATGGGGAGAGTTCAATATTACTTCTATAGTGGTTGCTCGTAATATTCCAATATAAGTTTGTATTAAATTGTGGGTTCAATTTAATTAGTAAAAAGCTAATTGGGGGAGCCCATATCTAAAACCTTCCATAGATTCCTGTCTGGGCCCAAAAGGAACTTAATATAAATAGGAGAATAAAGGAGATAGAAATCATTCATTATTATTACTCATATTTTTCGTCTCCCTCTACCTAGAAGAGTTCGAATTTCTCTCCTAATTGGAGAAGGATTTCTTTTGTCTTCTTTATTCGAGTCCTAGTATTTTGATAAGATCAGTCCACCCTGATATCGAGATACGGTTCGGGAACCAGAGAGAAGATCTGTGGTCTAGTATTGAAGATCATCACGTGGAGAAGGCGTGAGCAATCAACGATTCTTTGGAGAATCAAATCGGTAACTCTAAACCGTAGAAATCATGTTTAGGATTTATTTTCTATGAGCATGAATTATTTGCGTTCTAGCATGCAATTATCTGTTTAACATGTGAATTGATTAATCGCATAATCGGTCAAATAGATCTTACGTCTGATTTATTTGTTTTGTACAAGTCTTCCGCTGTGCAAGGGGCACCAAACCCCAGCAATTGGTATCAGAGCCAATTTTTGGCTCTGATTATGTGTATTAATTTCATGTTATGTGAATTGCTTGATCGCATGAGTTCTTCGTTTATGTGTTTTTTTTTTGTTGAACGAAGAAGCCCAAAGTTCCGTGAATGTTGGAGACGTGACTTTTGGAATCTAATTCCTAATATTAGTAATTAAAACATAATAATTATGTGGTAATGATTACTTTGACTCCAATTTTTTTTCTGGATACACACGTAAATTCAATTGTTTTGAATGGATACGTGAGTTCGTCATGGCTGCGTTGAGGAAAACCGCGATCACGGCGAAGCAGCAGCTAGCGACGGAATTAGCGGGCAACGTAGCACGCTGGGCCGGCTGCGTCGGCAGCCCATGCCTACAGGCTGGGCAGTTTGTGCGACGCGGCACAGCAGGTGCAGTCACGATAGCCCGAACAAAGCAGCCGCAGAAACGACTCCGGCAGCGATGGCGGTCTTGAGTGGGAGTCCTTCGGGGCAATTCCCGGGCTTGAAAGACAGCGCCCTTCGTGAGCCGGGGTTGGAGCAGGCTGGGAGTTATCGCGGGTCAACGGTGCAGCAGCCGCTGCAAAAGCTGTGACGTTGGGCAGTCCGAGCGCCGGAGAAGAAGCAGCGACGCAGCAGCGGTGTCTCTGTGCAGCAGCGGCGTTAAGTGGCAGCAGCGACGGCGGGCTGTTGTGACAGCAGCTGCGGTGAACATGCAGCGCCTGCGGAGCAGTGGGAGCTCCGCGCGCAGCGAGTTGCAGCGCTGCGAAGGCGACGTCGCAGTAGCGAAGTCAACGCAGTAGCAGCAGGCGCCGGAGAGGATGCAGCAGCGCCGGAGTTCCGGGCAGCAGCGGTTGCGATGCCCAGCAGGCTGTCGGAGGTGACACAGGAGCAGCGTCGCAAACGAAGCAGCAGCGTCCCTCCGTGAGCAGCCGCGCGATGTCGCGATTTCTTGTCCCGTGACTTCGGTTTCCAAATTTGATCAAGGTTTCCAAGTCCTTGGATTCAATTTCGGAAATAATTCAAGATTAATTTAGAATTAAGATTTGAATATATCTTGTGGATTTTATATATTATATAAGATTTGATTTTGTATCAAATTATGGATTAATTATAGATTTTATCCTTATTTTATGGATTTGTAGGGATTTAATTCCTAGACGAAAATCCTAGTTAAATTTGGATAATGACAATCTAATATTTATCTATATCCTATGGATTAATGTGGATTTATCCCTAGACGAATCATAGTTGGATTTAGATAATGATAATATTATTTTATTCTTATCCTATGAGTTTATATGAATTTATTCAACAATAAATTCTAGATGGATTTGGATAGTAATAATATAATATTTTATTCTTATCTTATAGATTTATATGGATTTGTTCCTAGGTAAATCTTAGATAGATTTGAATAATTCTAATATTGTAAACGCCCCGTTTTTCGAACCCTAATTTTTGTGACGTGGAAAATTTTGCATTAAATGATTTTAATGCTATGATTATGTGGAATTAAATGATGAGTGATTTAATTGCAATATTCTTGTGACCTAATTGCGATATGGGATTAAGTTTGAGTTGAATAGTCAAACTTGTTGAATATGTGACGTGGCTATTGAATAGTCAACATGGTGGAAAATATGACGTGGCCGTGGAATGGTCAAAGTCGTTGGAAAATGTGAAGTGGAGGTGAAATTCGAAAATGTGAATATTTGGATGCGGGGAAAATAATATTGTGGTGAATCTCATTTTCCTAAGGGATGAGTGAGATTTAAATAGGAGCATTATTTAAGTATGTGGAATTTTCGACCCCTCCTATTTATTGGAAAGAAATCCTATTTTTCTCGGATTTAATTATTGCTTGGGATAATTATCCAAATTAAATCCAAAGTCCGGATATTCCTATTTATTCCATGAAATTTTCGAAATCCCCACTAGTTCATGGAGATTTTTGAAATCTCCTATTTTATGGGAGAAGGGATTATTTTATTCTATTATTTGATCCCTTATTTATTCTCTTCCATAAATAAATTCAAATATCCTAGCATATCTTGCCAAATCTAAGAAGATCTTGCCATATCCTAATTAAATTAGGATTTAAATTAAATTCCTTTTAAGGAATTGAAAATCACGCCACTTTCCATATATCTTGGGGAGATTTATTATTATTTTCTTGCTCCGTGATATTTTATTCTACTCCGTGAAATATTCAAATTAAACCATAGGCTAATCAAATAGCCTAAAAATTCGAATTTCCTATTATTACTCTTCAAATTTTCGGCCTCTACAACTAACAAATCTTTCCAAATCTTTCCA
>NC_062966.1:6383149-6403387 GCF_023119035.1 Salvia hispanica
AGAAAATAGAACTTCTAATGGGGATGAGCAGAGACCAAAAGATTGGTTGCATATTTAGGTGGGTCATACAAGGTTCAATCATTCGATAAAATATTTATGTTACTTGATTTAAATGTGTGGGACGGTTGCCGATTCAAAGAAAAAACTTTCTTATCTGTTGGACCTATTTAAAATAAATGAAATAAGATATTTGATCAAATATATTTATAGCTAGAATGCATTTAATTTGATCATGGAAATTAAAAATCGTACATATACGTGTTAAATATTTAAGAAGAAATTAGAGCCATAATATGTAATAACGTGAATAGGTCTTATACGTGTTAAATATTTAAGAAGAAATTAGAGCCATAATATGTAATAACGTGAATAGGTCTCAAATGATTTGCGCTTCTTCATAAAAGATACTACAAAAATAGAAATTTTAGAACAAAAAACTGTGCTTTGTGAAATCAAGTTGGTATCAGAAATAGGGAGAAACGTCACATGAATAAATTCCCACGAAACAAAAGCATGTGATTATTTGGAGGATCCTTCAAAAACTGCAATGAACTCTTTTGCTGTGTTCTCTCTATTGCTACAACAATACATTCAATCACTGTCATTTACAGATCGTATTTGTAAAGTCACTACAAACAATTTCCCTTTACCTGATACGACGAAAATAATTTAATGTTTCAGCTTTGTTCTTTTTGCAGCACTGTAATATGGTAAGGGCGGCCATGACAAGAACCAGATCGCACTCTTGATTCGTTTCCATCGTCTCCTCCGTCACCTGGCAGTAAATTCCACTGCAACGAGTAGTTTGATAAGTCAAACGTACCTTGGCAAAACACAGAAATCTGGAGAGGTACTTCAGCAGAAGACAGCGGCTCAAGATTGATCCGCGTTGAACATGATCCGGACCAAATGAATGGTGAAACGCTCTCAGGTGATAGAGCCTTCCCAACTCGGCCCCCCATGGAATCAGGTGTTACTTTAGCATCAGTTAAATGAGATGCATCGTGCCAACCATATTCGTACCCAGATACAGAAGCAGTGTTGGTGATTGAGTTCGACCGAGGTAAGGAATCAAGGGTGTTAATTCGAACTGATACAGCATCTTCTAAGGAGTTGTATACAGTCATATTCAGATTTATCTCACAGAAACCAGATGAAAAGTCATGGTTCACTGACCGAGGACCATCCATTGACCACCATACCGGGCTGCTACTTCCAACTCTATGTAAACAGGAAAATAATTAAAATGAAGACCAAAATATGGATTCTGTAATCAACAGCTAGTATATGCAGAAACTTGATAGCTTCAGCAGAAGACATTATAAGAAATGTAATTTTACCTGCAGTGGCACGCGTAGTGAGAGAGAATTTCTGCAGCGGTTCTTGGTGGCTCAGCATCACTATCATCCTGTGACTCGGCTATCAAGATGAAATCAACAGTGTTCCCATCACCCTATGACATTCCAAATAAGATTAATTATAAATATAGGATTATGAGGGAGACCAAAACAGAACTAAATGATTGATCATCAGAATTATTATCAGTCATTTTATTACACCTTTCCATTTTGGCCCGTCCCATAAAAATAGCCCTTTTCTATTCTTGGTAACTTCTTTCTCTCCATTGAGGTACTCCATTTACTTTTTCTTTCTATGTCTCTTACTTTACCAATTATGCATTAAACCCCGTGTCATCCCAAATGTCTCTATTTTTATGGGACAAAGGAAGTACAAAACATGTGGAGTGAAACGTTGTTCTTATTCATGCAACTTAATAAGCTCAATCCTCTAACTACAGTAGCATCAACAATCGAGAATAGCAGTAAGAAATGTCTACCAGATCATAGTTTGGGATACAAAACAAGGGAAAATGAAGCAAACTTGTACCTTGTCATGCCTTTCTTGATGCAATCTTTCTTGATGATGAAAAAGATCAAAAGGTGATACAGATGTATCAAACAATCCACTGGACTCGCTATCAACAAGTCTCACATCTGCTATTCCCTTGGCAAAAGACATTTTATCTTCAGTACTTCCTCGAGTTTTGCAATTCTGATGCACAAAGTCACTTAAGAATGTAAGCAAGGATATAACTTCAAACAAGATGTGGAAAACAGGTACAGCTTAGTCAGGTACGAAAATAAAATAAACAGTATCTAGACCTATTCGTAGCATATTGGTTCCTTAAAATACCCAGAGTCATATCAAAGAAAACAACAAACATCCTCATAACTACAGTTTATTCAACATGCATGACCTTCTCCGAGTACAGAGAGAGGAGAAGAAGGAAGTAACTGATATATGAATGATAATACAATGTCTTTAACTTGAAGGAGGAAACAAGTGTCTCAAAGGAAGTAGCTGATTTAAGAGTGATAATACGATGTCTTTTCAGAATGAGAGACACGATAATTAACTCGAAGGAGGAAACAAGTGTCTAGTGGATGATGGTTATGCAACGTATATTGCAGAACAACATGCATTTGCAAAGGAGAGTTATCTCAGGAATAACAATCTGAAGAGGCACTCACAAATAAGATGAGTAAGACTCTTGATTTTGCTACTAACCTTTAGCCTGAAAAAGCATGACAGTGACTGACCAGCCATCAAAAATCCCAAGGATAAGTTAGGTCCTATTGGCTGCATTGGCTGCAGCAGTGCAAGTTCCCACTGGTCCACAACACATGATAACTGATGCACCTGGAAATTCTGTGAACTGGTCCTGTTGGTGGCATCCATACGAACAAGGAACTCGTGCAATCGAGATGGAGAGGGGCTGATTCGATATGACACTTCCAGAGATGGCAGCACCTAGTTTCAGGAAATACAAGACATGTCAAAGTGGAGACAATTTTTCCAAGCATTCACCATATTATATGCCTAACATAATATGGAGTACTTCGAGAAAATCAAATCTGATCAGCAAGCCTACATTTTTCATGAAGATGCATTTATGAGATTAGGAAAGTAAATATCAAACTCTAAGATCAAATCATAAAATACAAGGTTGCATAGAGAAGTCTTGTACAATTTCTGTTTCATATGCTTGGTAAAAATAGTCAAAAGATAATTTGCCCCATCGCCTAGTTACCTCCACATTGTAATGCATGCGCAAAGTTCGATATTTTATGATTGATGACACATCTTCTGTTTCGTAATATATTGTTATACACAGTGAAATGCTTCCAGAAGCAGCAGCCCTAAACCAAAGGGGCCACTTAATGGGTGTTTGCCAAGAACTTGCTATGTTCTGCAAATAGGAAAAATAATAGAATTAGTTAAATGCACCAAACAGCCAAAACTGCTAGTAAAACATACTAGCACATAGGTGGAGCGCATCGACCTCGGGGAACATAAATACAGTTTTTGCTGTCTTGGATGCATCTAAGGTAGTGCAGCTTCGTGATGAAATTGCCTGTTTTTTCAGATAAGTAGGGAATTCCAAGTTCATAACTTCCTGATCTGCAATGTCTAGAAATCTTGGATGATTGATCTTCATCTTCAAGTTCTGCCAACATATATGAAGTGAATTGAATAAAGTTTCCTCCATGTGGTGTTTCAGGCATAGCCATGTTAGAAGAGATGATGTTATACAAAAAAAAGCTGTTTTATTGGTCATGAGGACAAATATCAAATGGTTGCAGAGACAATGTCAACAAGCATTAAATGAGTATCAAGAGGCAAAGAAGCAGGCACTTCACTGAAATAACATGAAACTGAGTAAATTGACAAATCCAACAGATCTCAGACAATATGAGAGAAAGTGACCAATAAGAGAAAAAAAGAGGTTCCTGATTTTCTCTTGGTTAAGAGTTAGACTACAAACAGAAAGTCAAATGATAAATCCATAAGAATTAAGCTTGTACGATCTTGAATCATACTTTCTATATAATACTCCCCCCTTAGAACATAGCCCATTTATTTTCAGCACGAGTTTTAACAAATGTTAAGTGTATAGATGAGTGGGAAAAGGGGCCCATATTTATTGTAGGGATATTGTATTTAATTGCAAATGTTAGGTAAGTGTGTGAACCATGCTTTGGTTTTATGTAAATATAAGTTGATAAATTGAGGATCAAATATACTCGTTGCATCCCATTATTTATGAGATGTGTTCCTTTTGGGCAAAAATACTTTAGGAGTTGAAAAGTGGTGTAAAGTGGTGAGAGTGACATGTAAGATTTAAAGTTGAGAGAGTGACACAGGTGTTTAAAAAGGAAATGTGTCATGTTAAAGTGGTGGGGTAGTTACCAAAAATGGAATGGGCAACGTTTTGGGGAACATACTAAAATTGGCAATGTTTTGAGGGACATATGGAATACCATAATTAAACTCTTCCTATTGCACTGAATTAATAATCACAAAAAATAGAATGACTAAAACCCTCATGTCAATTTTATATCCAAAGAATAACATGTCTACGGAACGTTCCATACAACTGGAGAAAATATTCGATGATTAATAAACTCTGGGTCTCCTATTCCCAAATATGTATCAATTACTTAGCATTATACAATTAAACATCAAATGCATCTTTCATAAGAAAATAGCATAGGTACATTTTACATGATGCGAATTGTCAATAACACCATCAAGAAAAGGAAAACATAAAAAGGTCCAGAATTACATAAACCATGATAAAACATTTACCTTCACAGGAGTTTTTGATGGATTCCTCAACTCCATGGTAAGACGTCGAAGATCTCCAGTATAAACTGTCTGAGGTAAGTTGTGAATGGTACCCTCAAGCCTTGGTAGACTCTAGAACATCAAACGCATTGTAGCAGAACCATTATATCTTTATCAACAAACACTAATCCAGATGAAGTACATCATAGATAAGTTCCTACAGGAAAAGCAATAAATTCAAGAAGAGGGGGTGGCGATACCTTTATCACCAAGAACTCAAGGTTATCTTTCAGTGACTTTTTTGGCTTTCTTTTCCCTTTAGCAACTTTCTTTCTGACAATATCTGACTGAAAGTTACAAATTCCAATTACCGAACCAGAGAGTTTCCACCGAACGCCAACTAATTTTAAAGTGCCCTCTACTTTGGGAGTGACTGTTAGCTGAACCTGAAAAAGAAAGAAAAGGGAAGAGAAAGTGTGCTTATAGAATACCAGCAGATGATAAGGCTACCAAGGGTATATCACAGTACATACTTTCTGCTTGACAAAGGAACTAATAAAATCATTGTAAGACAAATTTCCATGAGAGAGAGAGATATACAGCATCAAAACAATCAGCCCCTTCATATAATGTACCTCAAGGGTGCTATCACTGATAGCTAGTTACTATATACAAGGATTTAAAGCTCACCAATACGGTTTCTCCACTTTGCATTGAAATGTTGACTTCTGATAAATCGAAAAACGATGCATCTGTGCTAGTCTCCCTGCATTCAGATAGTAATGGTATCACTGCATGATTGAAATATCTAGAAAACAAATATGAGACTAACTAGATCCAGAAAGCATCGTAGAGATACCCAGTAACTGAGACAGTTCTCAATCCTGTGTCATTCTTATCTTCATCTAAAGATCCATTCGAGGCTGCAATCACAAAACATAGTAACGACGTTGATGCTGGATCAGAATTGAAAATCAATTAAAGAACTTATTTAAGCATAAACCCATAAACTAGACAGCAACATACCTGGGTCAATTTTATCACATTCTGTTGAATGCTTGCATATCAGAGAAACATTTGAAACTGATATAGGGATCTGAAGAGGGTTCCTGAAACTAACTTCCACCTTGATAGCCTCTGCAATATCATAGAGAGCAAAATGTAAGCAAGCCCAAAAAGCTGAAATTGGTAGCACATTAGAAGTAACAATCTTTTTAATCTGTTTGTCATGTTTTACTTAATACTCTCTCCGTCCCCAAAGAGTACGAACTATTTCCTTTTTCGTCCGTCCCGAAAGAGTATGAACTTTCTAAATTGGAAAAAGTACAACATACTACCCCTACACATCATTTTATGTACAGCTTATACCATTACCATTAACAACTTATACCATTATAATATGGAACCCACTCTCCACTAACATTATTTCCACTACCCTTTCTCTCTCTCTCTTACTTTCCCCTTATTTATTATAACCCGTGCCGAACCCATTGTTCATACTCTTTGGGGACGGAGGGAGTATGTTGTTGAGACTGAAGAGTTACTCCTGTGGTGCTGGAGTTGACAAGGAAAATTTTGATGCAAGATAATGAAGTAACTCTCTTCAAGGACCTAAGAGAATACTCATTAAAGATGGCTGGACCGCTGGACAGAAAATGAGAAACATAACTCTTAATAACATAACTGCTTTGTATGTGGGACCTACTCCTTTAGAAAATGGCAAACATAACTCTTAATTAACATGTTCTAAAGCATTGCATGAGATGATATGCAAACATTCCTAATTGCTTAGCTCAACACAGAGCTGCTTCGTTTTTGCCCAAACAATCTGGTTACATCACTTAAACAAGTACATCATGTTGAAACTGTCATTATTCTGCACTCTTGGAATTACAAGTGACAGGCTGGTGTTCTGTTCATGCAAAATCAAGACATATCAAGCATACTTATTTTAATCATCTCCAGACGAACCAAAGCTTCAAGGCTTCTACAGTGAAACTCTCATACATCCAGTCATAGAGAGGAAGTTCGCAATGTTAAGCCACAGTTACTTTGTGCATGTTATCATATTCTTCTGCTAATATGTAGCTTCAAAACCAGAACATATAATATGTAAATTTTGTAAATCACATGAATTTCTCAACATATATGGTTTCTAAAGTGGAACTTTTGTTTTGTCCAATTATGAAGATAAAGGGTTAGTCAATGTTATGCCATGGTTGTTCTGTCATTTTATCAAATTTTGCTGCTAATGTTAACTACGAATTTCTCAACTGGAATTTAGGGGCAATGGCAGGCAAAGATACACATTACTTTATCATACTCCCTCCGTCCGCAAAAAAATAGACTAGATTTACCATTTTCGACCGTCCACCAAAATTAAACCAATTTCTAAATTTCTAAATATGGAAAGTTTTAAACAATTAAATACAGTACCAACTAATAATGTGGACCCCATAATCCACTAACACTACTTCCACCACCTTTTCCCCCTCTCTCTCTTACTTAACAAATTGCGCATTAAACTCGTGCCATTTACAACTTAGCCTATTTTTTGTGGACGGAGGGAGTATAAATTTTTAACTTAAATGTAATACCACCTTCATACCAAACCCGTGCCATTTACAACTTAGTCTATTTTTTTGGATGGAGGGAGTATAAATTTTTAACTTAAATGTAATATCACCTTCATACCTCCAGCAATGCAGACGTTTGATTCTTTGTACTTCTTTGGTAAAATCTTTGATTGTAAATCAAGCCAGTTACTCTTCAACCCTGCGACCGATGGAGTCATGTCCTCCTCCAGCGCCTGCCACAAGCTTTCCTCAACATTGGCCTGAAATATGTAAGTTTTAATTGACGTGCAAATAGACATCTATGTGTGGAAATTGGAGGGGTGGAAAATAAATCTCTTGACAAAATAAGTGATTGGATATTCTCTAAGTTCTGCATTGACAGGTACATTAACAAATCAAAGTTGGCATAAGTGAAAAAATTACCAACTTTCAAAGAAACAAAATTTAATTAAAAGAAATCTAAACGTCATCATTATAAAAGCACTGATATCTGAAGTCTGAACCACTGAAACATGTGGCACTAGTAATCTGACAAAGATCAAACTGACACCACAATCTCACAAAATAAGCATATGATGAATTTAAAGGCAGCTCATGCGCATTTACCTAAAGCATGACTGATCTATAGATACAACAATGCAACAATTTATCCACAAAGGAGTGAAAACAATCTGGCATACAAACTCCAGAAGTACAAATTTGCTAATTCAGATATGAAATGAGAAAAATAACAACAGATATGGATCCAAAAACTTTTGAGAAACAACAAACAATCAGTATTAACTACTAAGGTCGTGCGGAAATAGAATAAACAAGATTTGATGCAAATGGATGGTCAAATGTCACTAAAACCAAATGTGTGCAGCAAAAGCTTACAATTAAGGAAAAGTATGAACTAACTTACAGCTGCAGGAGATGCATAAGTGCGATGATCTTCAAACACGACTTTGATTGAAGGAAAGTTTATCACAGGCAACTGAAGCCTCAACACCTCAAATATTTTCCCTGTTTCCTACATTATCAAGTAAACAATAGATATTAGAGACATTTTAGGTAAATCTGAACATAACACGAAAATGATAAGGTGAGCAAAAATCTCTAGAAGATCATAGAACACTAACACTTAGTACAAGGGTTAAAAATACTTTAATTGGCAGTCAAACTGCGTATGCCTCGATCTACACTCTAATAGGAATTCAAACTAATTAGGTTTATATCTGCACTATAATAGGAATACAAACTAATTCAGTTTCTATCTTAGTGAAAGCAGTTAAAAGGATATGACAGCTTAAGAGCAACACAGATTTGATGTTACAATTGACAGGAACCAAGAGGGTTGACAAACCCTTGCTGTCACAAAGTGTGAATAGGATGGAGACAATGGAGACTTCATTTAGGACTATAAACTGCCCCTCATTTTCAAATTCAATTTATTCAAATAAAAAAGGAAGAATTCATAAATTAGCAATTTAGAACACTTTCCTAGGAGTGAGAGAAACAGAAAATACCAATAGTAGAGGAAAATTCAGTTGATCATGCATTTTGATTAATAACAAAAGCAGCTTCCATAAGGCAAGAGTAAAACTGCCAGGTGTTTATGGTGCAGTTAATGGAAAAAGGAAAACCATAACATAATTCAATGTTTTTTATTCGGTGTACGTCTCGATCCATATTTCGTTGTATTTGGCTGCTTAATCTCATTTATTTACTTTTTTATATGAGGCCAGAGCTATGGACAATAAATATAAAGAAGTCAAAGGTTTGAGAATGTAAAAAAGCGTTGGCTTCAGACCTGAATAATTTGAAAAAATTCACTCAGGAACAACTCTTGAGTGAGCTTGGCTTGATGACCACAGGCCAAGACCTCTAACACATGTTTGATACCCTCATCGAACATTCCAAGTATTGCATACCACCTGAAACATTCCTCAATTTATTGGCAAACAACTCTCGTGATCAAAGCCATATGCTTTTATGCAAAAATTAGAACTGTCAGGAGTTTACTTTCCAATATGGAAATGGACATGATCCCTGATGTGGCTCCAAGCTGTGCCTTTAAAGACAGAAAGGGCACCTTTGTATGTTCTCACTGCATGTTTTATCTGGTGAAAATGCAAGGTAAAAACTTCTTAACATCATAGTATCATTATTAGATTGATAAAAAATTAAGAATAATCATTACCTGATCACATTTCTTGTAGAGATCGCCAGAAAGAACAAGGTGAAACCCATATTTCCTTAACATGGCTGGTGTAGACATCAAGAAGCAGTACGCGGCTTGCTCAAGCATCACCGCAGAATTCAAGGGTTCCTAACAATGATAGGTTTCAGAGAGTAACATGATAATTTTCCATCTGTTTAGCGTGCATAATTATGGGCATTACCTCACCAGAGATTCGGAAGTAGACACCAGCAGCGTCTTTGTACTGATCTCTAGCCTTTAACATCTCAGCCCACCAAATTCCGCAGCGTGTGACGTTCCGCCCACATGATGAACCAATTTTCTGAAGTTAATGGTATGTGTTAATTGAAGAAATTCTAGCTGAACAGACAAAAGAAATGCCTATGGAGCACAGCTCTTTTATCTTGCATTTTGATATCAAATAGAAATGAATCAAGGACTTAAATCAATTAAGAGATCGAGCATCAAAACTCATTAAGTCATTTAGATTTCAGATTGTTGAAGAAGTCAAAACTAAACCATTTTCCAACGAGAATTCCATAGATAACCATTATTTCCTCAAGTGGCTGGTGTCCTATTATCTTTATTGCACCATAAGATTCTAGTAGTTACATATTCTGGTGTGATAATATAACATCAATTTTCCTGGAATCCGTACAGTGCTTTATTGAGAAAATCATAAATGTCAGATGCATGAACCGAAAAAAGGGATGGAAAGGCAGGGAGAAAAGCTTGTCAAGTTTATCATTACCGCATATGTGGTAAATGCATTTTCCATGCAGTACTCAGCATCTTTTCTTGACTGATCCAACATAAAATAAGCCAGTCCCATCATCTCCTGTGCAATCAAAACACTCCATAGAATGTAAGAAAAACAGAGACATTTGTATAAGAATATCCAGCCATTTAGATAGGTTAGGGATAGAAAATTATAGGAGGCATATACCTCATAGTGCCACCACACTCATAAATGAACATACTAAATTACTAAAAACAAAAAATTTGGAAACAAAACATGCACAATTGCCTCTGGTAAGCCAATCTTAACTCTCTTCACTTATTACAGAAACAGATTAAGTAACAGGCAAGCCATGGGTTTGAAACAGAAAATTACATCATATTCCACTTGATTAAAATTTAATTCACCCCAATGCCTGTACTCAGACACACAGACAGAATGTTTCAAGGTCATGCTTGCAACCAACCAGAAGAAAAGGGTGGATTAATTTAAAAGGAAAACTGAAATACCTGAACACCAGCATAATGCTTCAAAGCTTTATCAAGTTTGTAATCAGTAGAAATAAGTCGATAATTCGATAATGCCAGCTCATAGTCTCGCAACATGAAAGCATAGTCACCCAACACTCGTATCTGAGATTCTGTCGAGTTAAAGGTGTACCTATAATAAAGTTTAAGAAAGACAAGTTAGAGAAAGTAAGGTAAAAGGAAGAAGAATACCATTAGCAGAAATATTCTCTATTGATACAAATATTGAACATACATAGGTGCACTAGGATTCTCAGGTACATCGTCTTTCCCTTTTCTCCACCATAAGTTTTTTATCTGGTTTCTAAAACCCTTCCTTGTTGCTGAAACCTGACTTAACAACATATTAGATTAGGTTAGAGCTAGACCATACTAACAAAAACATATAAATCAGACAACTGATGAAGATACCTGCTGGTTAAGAACACGAATTTTCAGCTCCATAAGAGGGATTATATGTTTAGATGAGAAATCGTGCATGGTATTTCTCAGCTGTGAGATACAAGAAGATTGATCACATTCATGTTAAAGATAATATCCTTCTGTATGGGGATCTAAGGCTGCAAATAAATACCTCTTCTATATCATCCTTGTTGAGGAAGCAACCGAACTGTTTTTCATTTGAAGCACTATTTTCCTGAAACAAAAAAGATGTAAATACATGATTTTATTAGGACAGGAAAAATCTCAATCATCAATCTTCCTCACATGAGATGCCCATGAATTTTGTTGATGTTCTTCCGTGCCGTCAACAGAAGAGTTTATACACAAGAGACGACAATCACTTGCACCAAATGTACTCCTCATTTCTGCCAGAATTCCAGTAGCTCTGCTCAGAGAGAATGAACATAGACTCATATCAGCATTTGAAACTTGTCAGGTGCTGTTAAAAGAAAATCAAAGACAATAACAATGTCATTCCTTGTTGCTTTCATTTACCCACCATCTCTACTTATCATGAATGTTCTTAAACAGGATAGCATTTATGCCAGTATGTTCTTATAAATGAAATATCTATCCACCAATCAATATTCGTCACAGTAGATGATAAAGGCACAATATACCATTGTTGCAGTAGATGTATAGTTATTTAAGGAAGAATCTAAATACATCTGTCCCATCGAAGGATAAGTACATCCCATTAAAGTTGCAGTGTTTGCCCCACAAATAAAGACTACAAGTATGCTACAATTACAGTAAAGTTTACCCCCTTTGAATATCATGTATGAAAATATATTAGACATAGGTATACATAAACTCATTGTTCTCATATGCGATTAATAAGGTAATATGTGAATCACATTTAGAACCAGGATTCAGTCCATACATGTAAAATATATGCGGTTTAACTTAAGAGTAGAATGATCATCACGTACTTTTCCTGCATGCCTTCTTGATTATCATGTACCAGCAAGTAATACTTCAGAATCTTAGGATCCATGGAGCCATCGTTCAGAAGATGAGGCAACTGAGTTGTGTTGAAAAGGTCAACAAATTTTCCTATGGGATCTTTATCCTTTGTAGAGACGGCAACAAGGCCTATTTACATCAAATTTAAATGCATAACCATCACTTAATACCTCCAGGATCACTCTCAATGCAGCATATTGAAGAAAAAGATCAAATACCAGCTGAGTTTAGAAACACTCAGTCCAAGTACAATAGTATATAGACTTACAAGCCACAGGATGATCAAAAGCTTCATGTTCTGAGAAGGCAGCAGCATCGATAAGCTCTTTGTTAAAATTCTGAAACCATGATGGCACTAACTCCTGCGCTGACACTGCAAAAAAACTAACATCAGTACTCAAAACTCATAGCTAATATTACTACTCCCTTTGTCCGATGTTACTCGCACTTTTCTATTTCGGCTCGTCCGAAACTACTTACACTATTTATATTTTAAGTTAGAATTAGGGTATTTAAATAATATATTAGAGTTATCACTACACTTAAAATACTAATTTAATTACACTAAAAAATCAATCCCAAATCAATGACCTAAAATAAAAAGTGCGAGCAATATGGGACGGAGACTATATAAAATGTTGTCACTTTCTGTAAAATAAGAAAGAGATGCTCTTTTCAACTGAAAAGTGAATATTCTACAACAGGCCGAGGATTACCAATCAAAAATCAAAAGAAAAGAGACACTGAAACTAAAAGGGAACTACACCCAACAAATTGATTATAAGGAATCCATGGACACAGTGATGGCAAAAACCCGGTTGAATAGAACGGTTAGAAACAATTTCGTCTCTTTGTTTTCAACGGAGTCAAAGAGGACCTCAGCATGAAAACTTGGGGGGTTCCAGCTTACTCGTAATTACAGACTCAATTTCTGCTTCAGGTGAACACAAATCGGATATCTCTTTATCTCCCGCATGAGTGATTACTTGTTTTAACCTCTCCTTTGCAGCCTGGATTGAGGAAGATAAGATTCAGAGGAAGACTATGAAACACCGAGTTGGAAATCTCCCTATTAGCATCACAATTTGAAAATTGCAAAAAAATCTCTTCAGTTCTAATATTTTTGCTAAAATGGGACATCTCATCGGATCCCCTCCTGCATATCATCTAGCATCACTTATTCTAATTTATGTCAAAGAACTGTATAGATATATAGCCATGAGAAAATTCAAGTATACATATAAACAAATAACACAGACACGAAGCATGATTCAGTTCACAAAGTCAACTTCATCCGAAGCAAATGCAAGAGAAAATACTCATATTGAACGTACCTCAGTACTCCGCTGCCGAATATCCGAATTATAAAACAATCTCAATTTGAATTTCCTCAATCTGTACGGCTGATCACTAGCCGTCCTGACTGGAACTGAAAATTGAATAAACCAAAACGCATATAACCAAATAAAGTAAACATAATCCAGCACGACAAAATTGTGGCTCAAACTTCACAGATTGTTACCGTCGATGTTATTGAAAGTGCTGTAGGGGGACAACATTTCAATCAGGGATAAATGATTTCTCCGGCAGGAATCCTCCACGAGCGGCGTGCGGAGCACCATCACAGCCGGGCTGATCTGGTCCAACAGCATCCTGCCGAGCTTCGTGTTCGCCGGATCCACCATCCTCCTCGGATTCGAGCCGGATTTCTGAGCCAAAAAGAGCTTGTATCAAATACACTTGGACGGGCTCACTCGCTGAGTTGACTCGTTTTGCGTACAGAGACGCTTCAGACTCAGATCTTTGATGGGAAATAGAAGAAGAGCTCTGTGCGCGTGGGAAGGTAACTCTACTGCTTCTGGGCTTATGTAAGGCCCAATTCAATACGATGCCACCATTACATGAAAATGGGCTTCGCCCATAAAGATACTTTTCGTTTACCATCTCTAACTCCTAATTTTTAATTTTCGACTGAGAATATATAATTTTATTTTATTTTTTGTTAATTTCATGCGTGGGGGACCTACTGCGTATTCATCTAGGGGTGTTCTATTAGATCTAGGGTAATACCTGATCCATCCCGAAAATCATGGAGTATAGGATACAGCCCGGACCGAGTACTAGATTTGATCAGATTTCGGGTATCGAGTACATTCGATTACCAGATTAGTTAGCTTGTCTAATTCCACTTAATCGACCAGTTAGCTTGCCTGATTCCACTCGATCGAGTGAAGTATAGCAACAAATGCTCTAGCAGATCTTACTCGGCTGAGTAGTTAGCTTGTCCATTTCATTCGCACGAGTCACTTATCCGGGAATGTAACTATCTTCCCATGAATTCCCTAATTTTCTTTGTTTTAGCCTTTGTATAAATATCTATCTTAACTCATTTTATTCTCTGTTTGATTTTATTTTGGAAGGACTCTTAGGAGCAAAAGCCTTCATTCTTTGTAAGGATTGTATAAATTCTACATTAGTAGTTGTATGTATTGCCTATTAGTTGAGTGTTTCTAATTAGGTGGAGCCTTTAGATTTTCTTGTAAAATGTTGAAACTCCAACCCCAGGGGCGCCTCACAATCAGGGCGTCCGACAGATACTCCTCGAGCCATTTCTATATAATAGACAAAGCATTATGCTATATACAAACATCTACAGACACATATAAAGATATAAAGAAATGTTTGTGTTAAAATGACAACACCTCTTAAATTGACATTGTGACACCACGTATCCAGCAATATTATAAACGCTACACATCAATAGTATAAACGCTAGACAGCAATCTATGGATTGTTGTCTAGCGTATTGGATATTGCTAGCCTAGAAAAATTGTTGTATAGTGTATTGGATATTGCTGGTCGAGAAAATTTACCCTTGAGCATTTTTTAATGATTGTCACATGACAGCTGATTATTCGTCTACATGTACAAATGATTGGCTAGGAATGGTGATATAGTGTTACTTTAAGAGGTGTTGTCATTTTAACGCACTCGTATAAAGATAATTTCAAGTATTAAACTTTGAAAATCAAAGATATAAGCAACGAAGATGGCAAGTCAAAGAACTTCTAAATCCAAGTAAATGTGCCCCTAACTTCTGTTTTCTTTTTCTGTGCCCATGACATTATTTTTGCTGAGTAATATATTAAAATATCTGAGCACATACAAGGTGCTTGAAATGTACCGATGCAATGGATTTAAGAAAATTGCTAAAAAAATGGAGGGATGTGCAAAAACATGCACTTAAAGAGTGTGACATGATCCATAACATTATTTTCGTAACGACTTTCAATTGAAAATATTCTAACTGATAGCATAATATAATTGTAGTTTGAGTAACTTCATTAATTAGTTCTAAACAATATGTTTATGATATGTTATGTTGAATAATTTATTTTGAATATTCCATATAATTGTAGTTTGAGTAACTTCATTAATTAGTTCTAAACAATATGTTTATGATATGTTATGTTGAATAATTTATTTTGAATATTCCGAGCACTGCTCACTTAAATCAATAAAAATAACATTAAAATGTATTGCAAATATTTCACGTGTATTAGTATTTTTTTATTTTTTTTGAAATTCCAAGCACAATCTCAGTGCTCGCAATATTCCGACCATATATACAGTTAGGGATGTTAATGTAGCTCGCAACCCGTGGGCTGGCCCGAATAGCCCGCCAAATTTACAGGGTTAAGGCTAAAAATTTCTAGCCCGATAAAATTACATCCGGATTAGCCCACACCCGATTAACCCGTAACCCGTTAGGGTTAGACTCGAAAACCAGATAAAATTTCTATCGTTCAATTTGTTTGACTCTAATTCGACACTTCATTGGTTATTTTTTAATATAGATTACTAAATAAATAACTTTCAATTTTATATATAAAATTATATTAAATTTCTATTAACATAATAATAGATATATAAATTATAAACTTCAAATTCACTAAAAAATATATATTTAAATTTCTAAAACATGATTTAAAATTTCTTGATGTTTATGTTTTATTTTGCATAAATCTCAATTATTAGTATTTGATCATGTTTATGTTTGATTTTAAGCATATATCTCAAATTTATCATAACTAAATATTTTACATTTTATAAATATAACTAATTTTCACCATTATTTATTGGATTGATCGTACGTTAATTTTATCGGTAGCAACCCTATTAGCCCGCTGGGCTAGCCCGAAACCCGAGTTTTTAGGGTTAGGGTTGAACTTTTATAACCCGAAAAAATCACAGCCCGATTAGCCCGCACCCGATTGAACCGCAACCCGAATAGGGTCGGCCCGAAACCCGGTGGGCTGGTGATAAGGCTAATTTCATGCATTGGTTATGGGGATAAATTCTGTGATTTCCTGGGTCTAACAAGATTTTATAAGCCAGGTGTGTAGAGAAACCGCCAGCCCCAGGAAAAAGAAGAAGATTACCTGGAGGAAGAAGTTGGCGGGAGAAGTGAGCAGAAGAGGGAAGAGTTGCTAGACGAAGGAGCATCCAAATGGAGGGCAAAATGGGAATCACCAAGAATAGTCTAGAAGCTCTACTCATTATAAATAAGAGCACGCGTTCAACATGAAGGGATCTTTTTCTGAACATCGGCTCTTAGCTTAGCTTTTCCATTTTCTCTACACACACTTTTAGGGGAATCATCTTGGGGGTTCACGTTTCTAATTCAGTTGTGGTGTAACACCGTCTCCACGGAGGCGAAGATACAATCGTTTATTTGCTTTCTATTTACATTTCGAATTTCCCGATTCTTCGCAGTTCGAAGCTCGATCGTATTTTGTTATAATCTCGTTGGATATTGCACTACTTTGTTATGGGGTTTACATTTCTGTTCTGTTTATGCTATCTTTACATTTCCTCTTGCTTTCGATGCTTGTTGATGTTTGATCTGATGTTGGAGTTTGAATTGCACGGAGGATTGTAGTTGATTGGTTGGATTTGTTTAGATCTGCGAGGATTGGAGATGAAAATGCTATTGGATTGTTGTGGATGGCTTGGATCCGGAGTGGATGAAGCATCTGATGTCTGGATCTGTTCACATATGCATGGATATGATAGTTAATTTCTGTTTACGTGTTTACATCGTCTAGTAATCGTAGATCTGTTTTAGTTTCAGTAGTTCTTTGTATTAATCGGTTTAATTTCGTTTGCCCTGTTTCGATCCTTGCTTGCTCTGTTTTGCATCGGTTATTTCGTGATAAAAGTTAGAGAAGATGATGTCGCTGTTAGTTAGTCCTTTAGTTGGTTAATCTGCAGCTTTTTTTTGTCGTACTATGCCGTTTTGGGAAATGGTCCCCACGTTTCGTTTTTCCTCTGTCTAGGCTAGTTTAGGAAGTCGTTTGTCAAGTCCAGTAGTTATTTCGGACGCTTTTGGTTATTATGCATGTTATGTTGTCTCTGCCTAGATCTAGCTGTTAGAATAGAACATTTCATTTCCCAAGCCTAGGAATTAAATCTCAACCTTGAGAAAATTGCGTGGCAGCAGCCAAAAATAGTTTCAAGATCTTTTAGCATGTTTACTTACGCATCATTCTCTGTGGATTCGATCCCTGCTTCCCTATACTAACCTTTTTAGCATAGCAGGTTGAGGGTTTTGAAAAGCTAAGGAAGTGATTGTGTGCCCAACGACAAGTAACCCAAAGATTCTCTGAGTTCCTAGACCCGGTGTCTAGTGGATTCTCTGGATAGGGAGATTTTTTATTTAAACACACCTCGCTGACTTAACGCTCTTCAAATGGCGCTCTTCAGGGTTTACGACAGTAGATCCATTTCCGTTCGAATCAGAAAGTGAAAAAGAGTGGAATTCGTCAGGAGGAGAGGACCTGAAGTCGTCTACAGAAACAGAGCACTCAGAAATAGAGGAGGAGGCAGACATAGATATGGCACACTTGGAGGACCCTGATCCAGAGATCGGTTCACTTACCACGCATCTGAATGGGGAACCCGCCCATGCCATAGTCTCGAACCAGCGACAGAGGTCTATTGATATTAAGACAAATGTGTTGGGTGTTTTACCTACATTTTCTGGACGAAGGAATGAATGTCCTTATGAGTTTCTAAACAAGTTTAGTAAGTTGTGCAGCAACCAAAAGCGGCCCAATGATGCCACTGAGGAGGACTACCGCTTGCGTGCAGTCCCATTTGCCCTTAAACGGGAGGCCAATACTTGGCTGCTGAGGCTTCCACCCGACTCGATCAACACATGGAAGGATTTCAAATTGGAATTCCTAGATTATTTCTTCCCGTCCAACAAAACAAATGCCTTAAAGAAGGAGATTCAAGAATGTAAGCAGGACTACGATAAGTCCTTGAGTCAATACTGGTCTCGATTTAAGGGGCTGCTCGACGCTTGTCCTAATCATAGGATGATGAAGGTTGAGACTTTTTACTTGTTCTATGAAGGAGCTAATCATGAGTCTAAGGACTTAATGAATTCCTCGAGCGGGGGGAATTTTACCAAGAACAAGGCAAGTGAAGCACGTGAGATTTTGGGAAGACTGATTGATGCAAAAAAGGGCGTACGATAACTGAAGGCCCAGGTGCTTCGTTCCTTTCGGGTTTTCGTATGTAAATTGGAGTGCATCCAACTGATCAGGAAGAGATTCCCGACTCAGCTGAGTCGTTGGTACGATAACCGGGACCTGGCTTCAAACAAGTTTCCTCAACCCACTTCTACCTGGCTAGTATAATGGAGGTAAGGGTCGAATCCCACGAGGATGGACACGTTTTGATAACTCCGTGGTGACTTTCCTGGGTGTTTTGGTTAGCTACCACGCTTGGGTTGAGATTTTACCTAGACAGGAAATAAAGGTGGTACTCTACTGACTAGTAGGCGAGAAAATAACAGACATGTGGGAGTGTTCGTGAAAATAGGGGACAAGGTGTATCAGAGGCATATGAAAAGTAGACAGTTACTAAAAGAGGAAAATTGGACAACAAGGTATATTTGATGGCTGGGGGCTTTCTGACAGGTCTGGATAGTACATCTGAAAAGTAGGGAACAAAAACAAAAATAACTTAAAAGTAAAAGTAGTCCAATAAAGTTGATTTTGACGTTTTCTTCTTCACCAAGTATTAACAGAATTCAGATAAACACAAACACCATGACTGAACTTCAGATTCACAAATTCAAACTTAAGATCCATCGATTTAATTGCTCAAACTTAAATTAAACAGTGAAACTGCAACTTAACTTCTACTGACTGACATGCAAGGTAGTAATCACAACGCAGAAAAGAAACTCATGCACGAAAACTTGACTAAGCATAGCTACACTTTGAATCAACAACTCTCGATAAGAAAACACTTAGAAATTGAAAGCAATGACTAAATCTAACTTTCCTAGGCAGAATGAAGCAAACTCGAACCAAAGCGACATGCGAAATAGAAACTTCATAACGTGAATGTTGGAAAATAACAAGGTACTTCAAAAGTGCAACATCGATGAGTGTTTGCAAATAACCAACGATGAAAACAAGTAAACTTTAAACTAAGAAAGCGATTAAGATTGTTTGTGCCACTCCGGGCGATGATACTACTACACTACTACGATAACTGGCTGGAACGGCGGACTGATGACTTCTCCGGCAGACTCTTGGACGTCAAGTGACCATGGCTGTGGCGAGGAACGAGAGGTAGGATAATGCTGAAGGATTGATCTTCTAGAGAGAATTCTACTAAGTGTGATTGTCGAACTGCGAACTCTTTCTCTCTCTCCAAGTGGCTTCTTTTATAGGGAGGCTTGCCTTTGCTTTTAGGGTAGACTTCTCCCGCATTTTGACCTTTTTGCCCTTGTCAATGATCATCCCAGCTATCCTCCTTCTCCATCTCGAGCCGTTTCTCGGCATGCATCCTGGTCAGTATCGCACCCTTCGGGCGCCCTTTTCACTTGCGTCACCTGAATCGTCTCCTGCTGACTTGGATCCTTCAATCCCGCACACTTAAGCAACTTGTTTTGCGAGATAATACATGAATTTCACGTCATACTGACCAGTAACCAAGGCTTAGAATACGACTTATCAATAACCCACGTATCATGAGGAGAAGTTCGGCTAATGCAGTAAAGGAACAAGAAGGAGAAGGAGTCGGGGACAGGATAGATCGGTTGGAGAAGGCACTTCTAAGTCACAATTGAGAAGAAGAATTCCCCTACCTCAC
>NC_062966.1:6403487-6438991 GCF_023119035.1 Salvia hispanica
TCAGTTAATTTTTTAATTTTAATTCAAATCCAAAGTATTATTATCATCCACTATATAAATATATTGATTGCTCACCCAATCCAAGGTTTAATCGGGCTTTACCTCTTTAATTTATTATTTCTGTTTTAAGATAAAAAATTTTCATTAATTAATTTAATTTTTTTGACTTTAATTAATTAATATTTTTTCTAAGAGATATCTCGTTAAAAATCTTTATTTATTATTAAAATAAATTTCAACGTGGACTTTTGAATAATAAAATTTTTTTCGAACACCTCAAAGGATTTTTAAAAGAACTCCCCGGGCCCTGATTCATTCAATAAAATCTAGCACCTCTAAAATTTGATCATCACAAACCCAACATATGGGATTCTTGGATTGGAAAAATCCGACCATTTGATAAATCAAAGTATCATAATCAATATTGTATGCCAATGTTATATCAAAATGTTGAAATAACAATAAAGAGACCTCGTCTTTTAGTAAATAGCAAAAGACTTATCTTAAGTTTAGATCCTTAGTGTTATCCCCAAGTGTCTATTTTTCCCTAAAGTAAGGAAACATCGGACCGTAACCTTTTTGATGGTGCCCCTTCTGGTGTGAAATTCTTTTTTTACAAGGCGGTCGTCCCCCTTTGAACTGTTGGCCATCCCCAAAAAAGAATTAGACGTTTCCTTATATTTAAAATTTGAAAAACTTTAAAATGCAAAAGAAACACCTTGTAAAATTCTTTTTCCCGGGGTTGGGGGTTGAAAATTTGCATAAAGAATTTATCCATCACCCCTCAAAATGTTTTTTTGGGATCCCCATCCACGGAAAAATGGGAAATTGAAATAATGAGTCGAGGGGGAATTGAAAGTTGATAATGTGAATCAAGTGAAAAAGTGTACTTTGAAGATTGAAAAGACTAAATTGGCCCCATAAAATTCAAAAATACAAAAAATTTCCCCTTAAATTTTTTTTTTAAAAATTGCAACCAACTTGTTAAACCTCTTGGGCAGCTTTTTAACCCCCCTCCTTGGGCTCCCGTTGCCCGGGGGTTTTTGGGGTTTTAAAATTCAACCCTAATTAATTTTACCGGGCTATTTGCGATGACCCACAAGTTTCGGGTTTTTTTGACATCCCAAATGGCGATATAGTTTGATTTAAATATCTAAATAAATGCAACAACATTGTTTTTTCATTCGAAATGTATCATTTTCAATCAACAAAATTATCATATCTTACCATTAAAAAAGTATTTTTTTTTTAAACAACCAATCAACATAATATCATTATTCATTCAAAATATATCGTTTTCAATCATTTAAAAAATTATCATTTCTTACCACTATTAAAATCATTTTCTATTTAAACAACACTACAACAAAATATCAATTTTCTTCCAAAATGTTTCATTTCAATTAACAAAATTATCATTTCTCATCATTTAGTTTGACATTTTTATATTATAAAAATACTTTATATCAACGTATGTAATTAGGATTTTGCTTTAAATTCTCGTAAAATTATTTTACTTTGATAGACTCCCTCCATCCAATAGCATCTCATTTCTAAATGGCACGAGTTTTATAAAAGTTTTAGACGAATAAATGGTTTGTGATAGTGGAATTTGGGACCCACCTCAATTGTGTTTAAATTTTTGCTCCTTCGGGACGTTTTTGCATCGAAAGGAGCTGTCAAAAATTTTTTTGTTGATTCATTCTTGGCGTTCAATATCATTAATAGAATGACATTTTAATTTCCAATATATTCATGAAATAAATTAAAAACTGAATTTAAAAAACACTCAACATAAACGAATGCCTTAATTACTAATTCATCACATTAAGTTCAAATCGTTCAAAATAAAAAGAGGCGAAAAATTCAAATTTCCTCTAAAAAGGGTTTGAAAATATGAACTCCAAAAAGTACAACTCCAAATCGCTATAAATACATCACCTACACTCATTTAAGACATCTCCTACCAACCCCAAATCTGAAAATCTCTAAAAAACTCCCAACACTTATGTAAATTTAAATCCCCCATAAAAAATTCATCATAAGGATGGATAATGGCGAGGCAAACCCTACACTTGACGCGGCATCAAGAACAATGTGGTGCGTTTCTACTCAAGCACAAATGCTCGTAGAGGGATGTAAGGGAAAGGCGGCGGAACACATTTAGCATCGTAGGAGAAGACAGTTCGGTATGGAAGACGACCAGGAGCGTCAAGGGGAACTGAATCATAAAAGGGAAATATTAGAGGCTACCATCATGTTGACAAATTAGATTAGAAACTTATCTACTCTTGATCTTCGTGAGAAAATGACGGTAAAATTGAAGGTGAGCAAGAGCTCTTGGATCGATGGTGAAGCAAGTTAAACTACGGCCACATACAAAAGCAATAAAACCCTGCCCTCACTAATATGAATAGTCAAGAGTTAGATGAAGTCTTAGTCAACCCCATCAAATTACTCAAGGTAGAGTTCAATATCAAAGCATGCACAATGTAGTGCATATAGATGAAAAATGGATCTATATGCCCAAGGCATGGGACGGTTTTCCTTTTTGCCGGATGAGGATGAGCCTATAGGTCATGCAAACCCAAGAGATACATCACCAAAGTGATGTATAGTGTGTTGTCGGTAGCCCACGGTTTGGTATGGATGGGCGGGGAAACTTATGATCGTAAGGGTGAATATTTCCCTTCCAAATCTTGCTAGCACATAAGAAGTCAAAGAATATGCCAGAGGGACCATGGAAACCCAAAGCAATCAATTCGATCAAAAAGGGCGGATGAGGGCTGCCATCAACAAGGTATGTAACCTTTTTCATTCTATTAGATCTTAATAACTCGATAAAGATCATCATTTAGCTATGTTATTCTTCTTTATGCCCGTTATAGCAATTAAGGCCAAGTGGCACGTTTGGGAGTAAAGACATTTACATTTAGCAAGATAATGCAACCACACATAGCGCATGGATCCCGGGTTTTGGCTGTTTCCAATTCGGATGGTTTAAAATCCAATTGTTTCTAAACCACCTAATTCCCGGGACTAACATCTTAGACCTGGGCTTTTAGAAACAATTCGATCCCGGCATGAGAAACCATGCAAGGCCGTGGATGAACTTATGGGAATGTGTGTAGCTCTTTTGCGACTGTCACCACAACTCCCAATAGAGTTTTCCTAAAGCTTGAGCTTGCCTCCACGAAATCCTATAGTGCGGTGGAAATGGCTACAAAGTTCCACACATCAACAAAGGGTAGACTACAAAAAAGCGTGGGGCTCCCAAAGTCTTGGAAGTAGAGAAGAATGTTGTGAGAGATGTGTTGTACTACTTAAAAATGCCAAAGAACAATGATGGGGCAATGTATTATATTGGTCCTCGTCAAATGCATTTGGCTTCTAGGTCGCCCAAGTGATGTTTATGGAATAGGGTGATCGATCTTTGGTGTGTTGGTTAGCCTTTATTTTTTTGGGTTAGGGTCGATGTTTTTATTTTTTGATATAGACATAGTGCAAACCTAATGTAATGCATATTCGGGATGATGATATAAGACCCTCGAAAAAATTTCATCATAGGGATGAACCGAAGCCTCCCAAAACCGAGATAAAGGGGTGGCTTTTTCACTAATATAAGCGGCATAAACAAATCCCATCGGCACGCAACAACCAAAAACAAATTACAGCATGTATATCAACAATACACCATCACAAAAGCACCTAATAAAATTTCATCATAGGCGGGGTGAAAAGCCTCCAAACTAGATCAAGGGATGGCTATTTCACTAAAATAAGCACCAAAACATATCATCGCTTACGTAGCAACCAACGACAAATTCCGGCAAGTATTTAACAATTCACCATCATGAAAGACCTTAGAAAAATTTCATCATAGAGGCTGTGAAAAGCCTCCAAACCGATCACAGGGGGGGCTATTTCACATAAAAATAACCCCCAAAAATACCCCATCGACACGCGGCAACCAAAAACAAATTCGCAGTATATCAACAATTCACCATATAGCAATAGATTAATCGGCCCAACATCACAAATTTCATCATATAGTAGTAGTTTAAACCTCCTAACCCAAATTTGGGGGTTTGGGAATCAAAACACAATCACCACAATACATTAGAATGCCAAATTCCAAACCGACAACAAATTTCATCAACATAATCGGTGAACATCACAAATTTCATCATATAGGAAAGATTAAACCTCTAACCCAAAATGGGGGTGCCTAAATCAACATAAAAAAATTAGAGAAGATCTTTCATGGAGCAAGAGAGTCGGGAGAATCTTGAACCCTCTTTACCCGGATGCCTCAGCCTCTTCCCCGGAGTTTCAGGGCCACGGTAGTCGGGACTTTCATAACTGGCGTATCATGGACAATAAGCTCGAAATCGAGCATGGTCTCGGCATGTCGGAACTATGGTGGAATCGATCACCATCCACGGCATAGCTTCCGGATCCGGAGTTTCAAGGAACATAGAGGGCTGGAATCGGTCCGTGAGGGCCTTCGACCATCGGAGTTTCGGGAACTCGTGGATTCGAATCACCCTCCACGAGTATGTGGGGATAGGAGAAAAGGGGGGTTGCAATAGGATCGGGGGTCGACCCCCCCCGGCGTGTCGGTTCACTCCGGCGTCGGTTGAACCCAAAGGCCACGTGGAAGTTGAATACGATTTCCGACAATCCAACCCATAGATGGGGGATAGGGTTTCAAAGGGCACATCATCCATTTAGGGAAGAGGAGGAGGCGGCGTGAATTAGGGTTTCCACGGAGGAAGAGGAGGGCGAAAGAGTGAGAGTGAGGCGAGAGTAAGAGAGAATGAGGGTGAGAGAATGAGGCCGAGAGAGTGAGAGAGTGAAATCAAGGTTAGGTGGGTGAGTGCTTTCTTTATGTCAATTGAGTAAATTAGTGAGAAGGGGAGAGTAATTAAATTGTCAAATTATGGTAAGTAGAACCGGGACTCTATTCTCGGACGTCCTAAAAAGAAAAATAGGACTATTGCGGACGGAGGAGTATTTTGTATAAAAAATAATTTTAATTGAGTGTGTTACGTGAAATTTTATATTTTATAATTTTTGGAGAAAATAAAGTTATTATGCAATGCTTGAATACGTGAATTACACCCTCTTTAATTATGCCTGTTTAAAATATGTTTCCAATAGCCAAAAATGACATATTTCAAGCTAGATGTCATCTAATGCATTCCTTATATCTTAATGCACATTTATTTGCTTAATTATATCACGATAGTTTTTCATTCGGAGTAAGATCACTCACGTAGCCGCCATCCCACGTGTGCCCGTCATGTTGGCTCGGCGGTTGGGACGGCATCGATGCGCGCGCCATAAAAATAATGGGGTGGGATGGGCGTCGTGACTTTGGCGGTCGCTCGGCGCCCATTGAGCGTTGTCGGACACGAGCAATTTTTAAAAAAATTAATTTGAACATTATATATCCGTGTCGTTGCGGTTCATTTTATTAGACTTCTCGTTCTATGTATTACAAAAACCCTCTCTCTCTAGATATAATGAATCCGATAGCGATTCCCCAAACACCGGCGAATCCCGATATCTCCGTACGGGACACATACCCTAGCGGCGGGAGATTCGTCACCGCCGCCGCCGGCGGACCGAGGTGGAGGATGGGGGAACGTTGGCCCCATTTGGTACCTTCGCCGGCGGAACCAATTTCCCACCGGCTTCATTCAAGTCCCATTGGGTTTCGGCGCCGGATCCGGCCTTGTGGGGAATGAGCGGCAACGTCGGGGCGACGCCTCCCAGTAGACCTAGACCAGGTAACCTCCAATCGCGTCTATCCGCCCACATGTAGGGTTGGTCGTTCGGCGGATTATTCCACTCTGCGAGCAATGAGGTCTTCAACGACAATGAATTCTCACTGGAGGAGTTAGGGATTTCTCCGTACGGAGACATGATAAGGCTAATTTCATGCATTGGTTATAGGGTTAAATTTGCGATTTCCAGGTCTAAAAACCTTTTTGAGCAGTGTGTAGAGAAAATGCCGGCCGGGAAGAAGACGAGATCGCCTAGATCGCCTGGGGAAGGCGGCAGGACAAATTTACGGAAGGATGAAGAGCCACTAGGGTGAGGAGCATCGATTGGAGGGCAAAATAGGAATCACAGAACGAGTCTGAAGCTCTATCCACTATAAAAAAGGAGCACGCAATCAACATGAAAAAAGTCTTGATCATCGCTTTTCGATCCCAGTTTAGTTTTCCAATTTCTCTCTACACACTCACGCACTTGGGGAAATCGAGGGGGTTCCATCTTCATCGAAGTTTGTGGTGCAACACCGTCTCTAAGGAGGTGAGGAAACACTTGTTTTAAATTTTACGCTTACTTTTGGTACTCTCCGAGTCCTCGCTGTTCGAGGCTCGGTATTGGTGTTGTTTCTATCGTTGGATATTTCATATTTTGCAATGGATATGTCTGTTTATGTTCCGTTTATCTTATCGTGTTGTTTTGGGTTTGGTTCTTGATTATTGTTGGATGATCTGAGTTTGAAGTTGTTTTGTAAGAAATTGATTGGTTGTTGTGGATGGCTTGGATCGGAGTGGATTAAGCGTCGTGGTTGGATCTGCTTGTTTGTGTTTCATTTAGTTGTTTAAATTCGCATTCTCATTTTTCCTCGTCTAGTAGTTGTAGATCTGCTTTAGTTTTATCTTCTTAATTTATCGGTTTAATTTGGTTACGTTGTTTCAATTCTCGCTTTCTCTGTTTTAGTGGTTGTTTACGGGGCAATATAATGGAGAAGATGATGTCATTGTTAGTTAATGCTTTAGTTATTTATTTTGCAGCTTTTTAGTCGTATACCTTTTTTCGAAAATGGTCCCACGTTTAGCTTCTTTCTGAGTCTAGGTTAATCAAGGAAATTGTTCATTAGATCGGTAATTGTCTTGCTCTATTTCGATTTAATATGCATGTTTTTTAAGTCATGCCTAGATCTAGTTGTTAGAGTATAATATCTCAATTACCAAGTCTAGGAATTAGAGCTCACCCCAAATTGCGTGGTGACAGCAAAAAAATAGTTCGAGTCTTCGAACATGTTTACTTGGCATTCATCTCGTGGATTCGATCCCTACTTCCATGTACTAGTTTTTCTTAACTAAAGCGAGGTTGAGGGTTTTTGAAGAGGAGTTAAAGTAGCGATTGTGTGCCCAACGACAGGTAGCTTAAGGTTCTACGAATTCCTAGACCCGGTGTCTAGTGGATCCCTGGACCGAGGGTTTTCTTTATAAATTTCGGAACACTCTTTCGCTAACCATCATTAGCTTCTAACAACTAAACACGACTCTTCAAGACACCACTCCTGGCCAGAGCCGGAGGGGAAGGGAAGGAAGGGGAGGAGAGAAAGACGGCGGTGGAAAGAGAATGAAGTTCTACGATCGTCGCACCGAGCGCTCTAGCGGGAAGGGGGAGGAGGATAAGGATAAGACGTCGTGTACGGTTGGAGTCCGCTATTGCCAAGGTTTGGAGCTCGATCGTTGATGATCCCCTTGAGGGGAATAGCGGTCACGGAAGGGGTTGTGGGCTCGTATTCAGGCGGCTACAATAGTTGCAAGCCCAAAGGCTCGAAGGAACACGATCCCGACGAACTCCGGAAGGCATGGGATTGGATAAGGAAGGTCGTATCCGATTCGTCGGCATCTACGAGAACAACATTCGCTCGATGACCGCGGCCGGTACGGACGACATCAAGGAGTTATCGTTGAGCCGGTACCCGAGGTCGGGTGTTTTCCACGGTTTAAGCCTCGGGATTCCTTTCGGTCTTGAAGGATTCCCCCAATTCCGATGAGGAGAGGCGAGGGCTTCCGAAGCGGATGCGGCTGCAGTATCTCGAGCAACTTCGAGCGCGATTCCGTCGACCTCTCCGAAGATGTCGATGAGGTGCCTCCCCGAGTTCCGCGCCGCCGCGTTCGATCGGCAGAAACGGCGATGCGGATATCGAGAGGATCGGCGAGCGGGTCGCGGAAGTCCAATCTTCCGCCGCTGACTCTTTCCTTAAACATCATGATGCGGCATGAAAAGCACATGTTAGACGCCGTCATGCGTGGGCGTGGCATCGAACCCAGATTCAGAAATAGTACTTCATCATGAAGCGCACTATGGAGTTGCCCTTGGACGATGGTGGGGCTACGGAGGATCTTCTTGGGGAGGCGCCGACAGTGAACGCACGAGATGACATGTTTAAGCTTTTGGAAGGGTTTTTTTAGTGTAATTTTTTTTTTAATTTTAATGTAGTATGTTTGTGTTTCCTTCTTTTTATGTCCAAGTAATTTCGTCATCGTTATTTTAAATATTTGATCAAACACCAACAAAAATGAATTAAAATGGTTGGGTTGTTTGAAAGGCTATTGGGAGGGTTGAAGGTATTTTTGGTAAGACTTAATGATATGACATGAGGTATTTATGGAAAGGTGCATTAGGAGGGTGTCTTCCACTCGAGCCCTAATACATATTGTATGATGATTGGCCGATAACAAACTGCATTCTTAACGAGAACATGACGTCATATGTTTATACTTTAAGGGTGTATTTGAATTGGTAGATAGAAACATTTAAAGGGTATTTTGGCCAATCTAGTGTTTGAATGCATATAATTATTAGGTGTGGTCCATCATAGGGCAAAGGCCCGTTGTATTGGGAGCAAGAAAAGGGTGTATTACCATCAACAAAAATTTTGTGATAGCAATAAAATGTCAGTCTTAAATTAACTAAAATTACTAATATAGCCTTGATTCAATATACTATAAAAGTCGGATGATAGTTTTGGAATTACACACTATAAAGTGCTACTCCATATACATATCAAACATATGTTATTAAAGACTGGATAATATACAATCAATTCAAACACCATAAATAGAATTAGAAAACCAAGAAAGCATTGTTGCAAAATAATTGTGCTCTTTCTAAATGAAATATAAACTCCAATTCAAACACATTCTAACTCGTAAATTTTATACAATGTGTGTTTATAAATTAGATTTTTTGGCACCAAACTAATATTTTTATGACATATCTGCAGTTTTATTACTAAAAAAGAGTATATCCCCTACCCACACCTCAGGTGAGCAACTTCACACAAGCCAAATTACAACAATTTATACCTAAAAATGGATAAAAATCACATATTCGGGCTATAGCGCAGGGGATGACGACGATGCAGGATTCGCTGCAGCCAGCGCCTGCGCGGCTCCGGGAGCAAGCACACGAAGCACTCTCTTTCTCCAGCATCCTGCAAAATCTCGAAAGCATCCAAGTACATCTCGCTCGACTGAGGATATCCTCCATCTCGTTCAATGATTTGAGAGCAGCAGATAGAGTGATCAGGAGCACAAATTGCCAATGGCTGAGGCGATAGCACTGGAAACCCTTTCCCCGCTATTCAGCCCCACGAGCTTAGCTACACACGTCCTGAATTCATTCATCCATGCGTCTCCTCTTGGCTGAGACTTCCCTGCAGGTTGCTGAGGGAGTTTACTCCGTAAAGGCGCTGGAGTTCCATAGTCATCTTCGGCTGTCTTAAAGCGACTGAAGTTCAAGATTACCAAGCCTCTCCGGTAGCTTTTCGGCCTCAACATCCAAGCATTGTTGGGCGGAGGTTTCGTATTTCCATGGAATAGGGCCGTTTCTTGGATAGCTCGATATTGTTACCGTCTTATCCTTGTCTTTCTTATAGACGGGCAGATCCAGGCGTCTATGTGGCGTTTCAGATGAGTCGTCCCACTTCTGCTCGAACAAGTGAACAGCTTCCGGCAGTGATTACACTGGCATTTCTCACATGTTCCGTCCTCCGGGATAACCTTCGTGAAATGCAGCCAAACTTCGGATCTCAACTTCCCATCTCGCCCGCTTGTCCCCAATGCTTGCTTCGAATTGTAGTTTGTCTCCAGATCAGTTTCATTATTCGCATCTTCTATCTAAACACAAGAACAAAAATCAACCCAAGCAGATATCAAATGCCAATCATATTAACCTAGCAACAAAAGATACGTTATCCTTAACTTCAACTCCGCCAAGGCACCTTGCCCTTACAAAGATTGTTCTTTATTATTTCACCAATTATGACCAGTTTCATTGATTTAGCAAACGTAAGATACGATAGCCTTAATGGTAACTCATATCACGGCAACTTACAAGTTACAATGATTGTACTTGATATATCGCCAATTATGACAAGAAGCATAAATTCACTACAAACCGATCTCAGCAACGTAGCAACATAAGAAACCATATCCATATCTTTAACTGCATTCAGCGCACCTTACATATTACTACAAGTTACAAAAATTGTTCTTCAATAGATCACTAGTTACGACTAACTATCTTATAATTCAACACAAAATTTTGAACTCGAATGCTGTTTACTTGTGTTATATGTTCAATCATGATTTCACAAGTTACAAGTTTGTTCTTGGATATGCCAAAAACTATGACTAGTATGTTTTGAGCCGATTCATTCTCCACGTGATTTTAGCTATTATTCTTATGCAATTACACTAGTTTTGAGCTCTAATTATCTGTACTTATGTTCGTAGAAAAGAAACCACCAGATTTCTGCAAGCAACAAAACTAAGTTACAGGAAAAAAATTCAAGAACACAACAAAAGCAGATTGGCATGATTTAAATCAATCAGTTGGAGAAAGATCTTACTTCAGTCATCCCAATCTTCATGATTTCCTGGCCATGATTTCCGTCCTAAAAATAAAAATAACAATTAATTACGATTAAATTCTCCATTAAAACAAAAGGTTGATTCAGTTCAACTCTGTCAAATCCAACACTGAACATAATAATCAGGTAAAACTACTTCGAAAAACAAAAATCCTAACTACGATCACTAACAAAATCGCTAAAATTCAATCACAGCGCATAATTCTGAATCACACACAAATTAGTTGGAACAAAATTCGACGGAAAGGGAGTAAAATTACCATGATGCGGAGTGCTACGAAGCAATAATCGGAAATCGAATCGGAGAAATGCAATAAGAACCCTAGTTGGATTTGCTTCGGGCCAATATGGCAGTGCGGTAATGGGCCTGAATAAGAATTCGCCCGGCTCGGCCCAATTTACGGCCCTCCATTCGTCCGCCAGTTTTCTTCTTCTTTTTAACTATATCTATATAGATATCGATATAAACAGTCCATTTTCTTCCCTCCAAGTTTCAAAAACATCGAGTGAAGAAGAAGAACAGGAGAAATCTCCAGCAGCAGTAAGAGCGGCTCAGAGCTTCTATCAAATGAGAATTTTGATTAATACTTAGTACTAACTTTATTTTTATTTTTTGAGTTAATTAATTTTACTTAATTATACCTAATACTCTATGTCCATGATTAGAGTGTCAGTTGAATTTGGGACACTGGATAAACAAAATAGTGGATGTAGTCTAATATACTGCTGCCCAAGGTTTACCGAACCGCAATTAAACTTAAACCATAATCGCTGGTTCATATTCTAAACCGAAACCGCAAAAATATTTCAACCGAAATTGTGAATTTTAGAACGCTGTTCGATTCAGTTCAAATTTTTCAACCGAAATCAGATCAACCATCGTCGACGGCTTCAAACCGTAACCATGAATACAATGATAAATTTAAACATAGTTAATCTTTATATTAAAACTATAACTTTATAATACGATTTCCAAGTTTATTAATTAAAGATAAAGGCAAATAGTCCCTAACATATTGCCGCTTTATCAATTTAAACTTAACATTATCATTTTGATTATTAGGTCCTCACAAATAATCGAGATTCACTTATGACGTCAAAAATAGATGATTAATTTGACTAAATTACTAATGGTAATTAATTACACCTAATTATAATTCTTAATTCCTATTAAATTACAAATTATTCATTTCATTTTGAACGATACTATCTTCTTTCCAATTTTGCTAATAGGAAAAGAATTATAATTAGGTATAATTAATTACCATTAGTAATTTAATATAGTCAAATTGCGTCATCGTCTATTTTTGACTGTTCTGTTAAGTGAGACATTCGGGTCCAGTATTGCAGACCAAATAATCAAAAGATAACGTTAAGGACAAATCGATAAAGCTATTACGTAGGTACCACATTGCCTCTTTACCTTAATTAAATTGTTTTTATTTATGGAGTCTATGGAGTGTGGATCATTATTAATAAATATTTATCAACATTATTTAATAAAACTTAAAAGAATTGATTACTTTAAATAAAACATAATATTCTAATTAACATTGATTAATAACTCGGTAGTATTCAAAATTGATTGGTTGAGTCTTCAAAATTGATTGGTTGGCGGTGGCGATGTTGCACTATTCAAAATTGATTGCACAAAAAACTATTTCTTTTATTTTTTTATTTATTTAAATGTTGATTTTAAATTCAAATTGGATCCAATTTTCTTCTATTTTTATCTATAAATACTTCCATCTATCCTCATTTACACTCACCCTAATTCTTGTGTAAATTGTAAATTTGATACTCCTCTATCCTTCCTGCAGATGAGATTTTATATACTCCCTCCATCTCCCATAATTTGTCACTATTTCACCCAGACGAGTTTTAAGAAATATAATAGAAAGTGGGTTGAAAAAATTGGTGGCGTAGTCCTACTTTTATATATTAGTTTTATAATAAAATGTGAGTGAGAATGAGTTAGTGGAATATGGGGTCCACCATAAATGGTAAAAGTGAAAGGTGACAAATTTTAAGGACGAAGAAAAATGAAATATGTGACAAATTTTCGGGACAGGAGGGAGTAGTTTATTTTGTGTGTCAAGTGGAGAGAGTAAAGTAAGAGAAATGATTAAAGTAGATAAAAGGGTGTTTCCATTTTAAAGTTATGAAGGTCATCTTGTTGGACACACCAAAGGAAAGTGAGCATTTTAACTGGACGGAGGGAGTATCATTTTCACCTTACTCGCTTAATTAAATTTAAACTATCCATTTCCTTGCTCCAATTTATTTTATAATTTCAAACTACAAGGCAAAAAAAAATTAGAGAAAAACGCAAAACCGCGAACCCGAACCTAAACCGCTACAACGGTCCGAAAACTTAAGGTTCGGAACCAGAAACAACCGTGAAACATCCTCATGGTTCGAGTTCCGGTTCCATATTTTCCAAAACTGGAATCGCGGTTCGAACAAACCACCGGTTTATGAACCGTAGGGTCTAGTCTAATACTCCTGGTCCTATAGAAATAGGTCATCTAGGGTTGACACAAGTTTTAATGTGTAATTGGTAAAGTGAGATGATGATAAAATGTAGTTGAAATTATGTAGTGGATGATGGGGTCCATAACCGATAAAGTAAAATAGAAGGAAAAAGGAATTTAAATGAATATGACATTTCTATGAGACAGACAAAAAGAAAATATGGTCTATTTTTTCTATGGGATGGAGGAAGTATTTATATATTATTTTTGTAATAAAATATAAGTAAATGAGTTAGTAGAGATGAAATTTACTTATCATTTAAAATTTTGTTTTTATATGTTAACTGTAAAAACAAATTGGTCCCAACATCTTTGAATTTCATTCCCAATTACATAATAACCATCTAAAATTGACCATCATAATTAGGGGTGTCAAAATGGATATCGGAATTGGAAACCCAATATCCAAACTCGAAATTTGGGCGATACCCGATTTTTCGGGTTTTGGGATCGGGTTCGGGTATAGGATTTTTAGATTATCGGTATCGGATAACGATACCGGTCGGGTATATCCAAATTACCGAATTACCCGATTTTATATTTTTATTTTTAAATTTAATATAAATGTATTTATTCTATTATTTAAAAATTAAATAATTAAATATACTCCCAAAATCCTTCACTCTTAAGTCATATTTTGGGTTGATGTATGAATTGAGATGTTTATTATGGATAAATAAAGGGTGTTATAACTTATGAATTTTTATTTCTAAAATTTGCGGTAGTTTTTTCTCTTAAATTTGAACTACTTTAAGTTTGTATCAAATTCGCTATCCGGATATCCGAAATATTTTTCGGATCGAGTATCAGGTATTAGATTTTGAAAAATTCGGGATCGGGTACCCGAAATTTTCGGATCGAATATCCGCAGGCCTAATCATAATATAGAATAATGCTTAATTTATCAAGAAGTTAACAAAAAATTACTATTTAAATGACAAATTTTTATTAAAAATTTAATTGTATGGGAAAATTGAGAAACGTGCAAAAGTTATGATTTAATTAGCTAGTTTTATTAGATATGAGATTAACCGAAAGTCAACTAAAAGTTAGTACTAGTATAATTTAATTGACAATCTTCCCTCTATCTTATCAACACATTTTATCCCGACAAACACATCTAGAGGTCTTTGTATACATTTTAATTCATAGGTCATTATACAAATTTTGTTTTAATATGTTCTTATACTAATACATTTTGTTTCATTGAGTCCTTTTACAATTTTTAGTTTCATTTAGGTTCTTATACTAATGCATTTTTATTCAAGTATTTTTTGGTTGGATGTATTTAACAAATTTCAAAATTTAATTAGCTTTTTTTTGTGTTAATAAAATTTATTTATTTTTCGCTCTCTCTTGTTTATTTTAAAATTAATTTAGTTACAATATTGACTCAAGAATTATTAAAAATGAAATATTTATAAATTGATAATGGGCAATATCTATAATTTTTAGCAAAAAATATTTTCTCTCTCATACTTGATCCTCCCTCTTAATTTATTCTTATTTCAACTCTTTTGTTTTATTTCTCCACTCAATGTATTACACATATACTCTTCGTGTTGAAAAAAAACTCCTTTATTACAAGAAACAAAAGAGAATATTTTTTCAGAAAACTTTCATGAAACCTTACCTAAAATAAAAAACGAAGCAACTACTAACAATATAAAAGAATGAAAACCTTTGAACTAATATCCAAAAAAAATCGAACTAATCAAACAAATAAAAATATTAAACTAAACTAAAGCAAGCACGATACCAAAAGCAAAAATAAGTTCTCTTATTATTCTAGTCTTAGAGCAAATTCAGTCTTTGGCATGACTTGGTGTGAACTTTGATATAAATGACTAATTCAGAAGTCATGATTGTAATTACTACATAACCATTCATTACTTTGCTATATTCATAACTTGACTTGAATTATTCTATTTTATGGTTCTGCGTAAATTAACCACCACCGCACCTTTGACAACTGAATTACAAACTCAATTAACAAAAGAATATAAATTATACAAAACCAGTAACTAATTCAATTCCAAATGCAATTCGAAATTTTCTAAATTGACATTTTGAAGTAGACTGAAATATACTATTATCACTTTAATACAAAGATTTTCACTCACAAAAAAGCCCAACAAAAATTTGCCATATCACTAAACATTGTCTCTGCTTAATTACTCCGATCATATATTGAACTGAAAGTCATGGTACCATGCGACACATTTGTAACTTGTAATGGAGAAGACCCATCTGGTGTTCCCCAGCCTGACGATGATCCGTGTGGTTCGTAGCTCGAGCTCGTCAGACCCAGCAGCTCGTCACTAGGGCGGCTTCGTGATGTTCTCATCGTCCACATCCTATCTCGCTTTCAACATTTTCGCGACCTCAGACATGGCGGGGCGCGTTTTGGGCATCACTTGGGTGCATAGAAACCCGATCTTGAGATATCTGCAAGCCTCGTCAATGTTGGCCTCCCCTCCACCGATGAATCGACCAGCTCGGACAGCAGGCCCTTCTCGTATAGAGTCCACGCCTGAAACGAGGAACTGATATTTCAATCGAAATCCAAACCAAAATAACCGTAACATTTTCGTACCAAGACTCTAACTGAAACACCGAATCAAAAAGTTCGAACCATTTCAAGGAGATTTTGTGCTCCGGCTGGTAATCTCTTGTCTCTGTGGCTCCTTCCGCTGACGATTTCCATTAGGAGAACGCCAAAGCTTTACACGTCTGCTTTCCGTGTCAGCTTCCACGAATCGCATATTCTGGGCTAAATAACCACTGCGACTGACGACTACTAGTTAGAACCATATTCAAAATCGCATTGTGATAAAATGAAGCATACAGAAAAGAATTTGAACAAACTTCTAACATCATCTAAGATGATTCATTTCCACTCATTATCAAGATTAGATGGTGATGCTCAAGAAGTCGGCATTCTATGAAGCAGGTAGATTAGAAAAGGCATCGTAAAATGATTTTGTATGTGGGGTTAGCTTCAATTTCGTTGGAAATTGAAATCAGGATAAAATACAAACAAAACCACTATCAGAGCAAAGTTCTGAGTATTTTAAACCAATTACTGAAAAATGCAGACACATGAAGATCTCTAATGAATTAGACACCATTAAAATTGCATTATCATCCATTTTACTAGTCATATAACAGATAAAACACAATAATACATCCAATTCCTAAGTTAAGGAAATAAAAATGGGATAGGAATTCACCAACTTACTGTGTCCCAGCAACACGTGTGCTGATTGGGGCGTCGCGTTGGTCGGGAAAAGCTTCCAAACCGAAATCTGAAATCTTTGCCTTGAAATCTTTGTCAAGGAGTACATTGCTTGCTTTTATATCTCTGTGAATGATATGAGGCCGACTTCCTCAAAGGAAGGGCGAGTCCTTGTGCCACCCCTATGCAGATCTGAGACCGTATTTTCCACGTGAACTGAACACGGCTGGCTCGTCCTCCTACATTACAAGTTAATAAGTATCCTCTCGAATTAGAGTAGCAAACCAAACGTGCACTCATGGGAAAGGTCACCTAGAAGAGTTCGAGCAAGGCTATTATTTTCGAGATAGCCGTATACCAAGATTCTGTGGCCCCTTCCGTGCAGCAACCGTACAACTTGACGAGGTTTTCATGTTCGACTCTGATATCGAGACTATCTCATTCAAAATTCCTTCACGCCTTGCTCTGACTGGGCAGAGAACCTTATAGCCACTAAAGAGCCGTTTTTTAGCCTTCCCTACAAGTTTGAATGAGAATTTAGTTGATCCAGCAGGACAACAAAACAATTTGCAGCATCAGATGATGCAGCAAGGAATTGCGCGAGCCTTGTAGACCAAACCAAAGCCGCTTCCCCAATCTTGTTAGACTCATTAAAACTTTGAGTAGCTATTTGTAATTCTCTGTAACTGTACAGCTTAGCATCTTCAACGCTTAAAAAAATTTCTGCATTTGATTTCAAATTCCATTAGAAAATTCTTCTCTTTAAGCACATGATGCATAAACATCATTCAAAAGATGCATCGATACGTCCATGTTGTGACCAAATTGCTTCATGGATTATCCCACCACACGGTTTGAACAGTCTGGACATGAGATATCTACCTTCGTTTATATCTGTTGTTGTTTCTTAGGTGAAGATATTTTTTGCCTACAGAAAACGGTGAAGCAACTCATCCCACCAATCTCTATATGTCCATTAAAACTGCAATGTACATATGCATTTGTATCTAATGTTAACATACTTAAAAAATTCATTTCTTAGATAAGCAAAAGGAAATGCTGATATTCGGGTCATTTACAAGAATACTAAATTCACACTTTACATTAAGTAAAAGAGGAACTATGCATCAAATTCAAGAAAATCTAGGGAAAATAGATATCTTAGGGATTTTGACATAATAAGCATGTAAAATATTACTCCACAAAATGCAATCTCTCAGTTCTAAATTAAGGCCTACAGAAAAGGGGAAAAGGGCCCTTTCCAATCTTCCTTTACTTCATAGTTCATACAGCAACGCAAAAGCAAAATTCCCAAATAGTTACGAAATAGAAAAATGTCATCACACATTTCTCTCAAAAACTATGGTCTTATCCTAATACAGAGCGAAAGACGGTGGACCGTATATTCATAAAAAAAATGTTGCCATAAGTAGCATAACGCATTGCCACTCTGAAAACTTAAGATGGAAATTATCCTTGACAGAAAGCCCTCTTTCCTTCAAAAAACCTCAGGCGCAAATTTTCGTTCAATACTATATTCAATGATGTGTCCCTTCTCCCAACTCTACACAACATTATAAAGGACTCCACTTTCTTTATAACCAAGCAACGGGAACCCTTTATTATCCTCCTCTAACTCCATCATTAAGATGAAATGGTTGTTTCCAATGCCTATCCACATTGGTTGCACTCAGGGCTAGAAATGGAACCTAAAGATGTTGCATTATTCAATGGAGGCTCATACTTATGCTTGGGGGTTGAGGGAAAGGGCATAACAAAAGAATACCACGACAATCACGAAAGAATACTCCCTAAGGGGGCATTTACCATTGAGGATGAGGAATAGCCTAGACAAGCAAAACTAGTAAAGGTTAACCAATTGTTTACTAAGATGGATTGAAGTTTGAAGATATCCTAAGGCTCTTGCTAATTTTAATTTGAGCTATCTTGCTTGATATTGACAAGGGGTAAAATTGGGCAAAATTCCAGCGATGAGGATTAAAAAACTCAATCAATTCATGTGTATCATCAAGTAAAAAACTCCTAAAATAACAGAAAAACGGTTGAATACAATACAGGGGGAAAGCCCTTCAATAATTTCATGTACTACTAAAATTTTACAGAATGAGAGCAATATAATTAAAAATGGAAACTTTCCATTCAACTCTAAGTCCCATAACTAGAAATGGAAGACACATCTCAGAAGGGAAAATCATAAATACTAAACAGAAACAACACATATTATGCACACAGAGGGAGAGAGGCCAATATAATCAATCATTTGTTATAAGACAAATAAAGAAACTTGGAAGAATGGAAAACTATGAAGAAGGAGAAGTATACAACTCCCATAAATAAAAAATGAAGACAGCTGAGAAAGGGAAACATAATTCTTGAATAGACTAAACTAGTACTCCTACTACAGATTTGGGGGGAAAAAAAATTTGGAATCGAAAGAAGAGTTCTGACCATATCGGTGGAGGATGGAAGAGACAAATGACGCAATTTTGCAATTGCAGTTTTAATTTTATTTTGTGGGAGTGTCTGTCCTTTCCCGTCCTTACTACTTAGTTGCTTCTGAAATGCAATGATTTATATTACATCCAAGGTCAATCACGCCATCTCAGACTTTTCTTCTTTCGCTCCAATTCTTTCTTCTCATCTCACACATCCACTTCCCTACAGTAGTAAAATTTTACAAAGGTCAACCTATCAAACTTGAAGTACCCATTCTGTTCCAAGAAAACAGAAACTTTTGAAACGGACACATTTTTTAATGTAAAATTTGTAAGAGCACCACGTTATCCAACTTATGCAGAAGAAATAATCAAATCGATTGACCGTGAACTAAACCTAAATTTCAAATTGTACGCTTTTTTCGTTTTTCGATTCGGTTCGGTTTTAAAAATACAAAATTTTGGCTTTTCTGTCAAATGTTTCAAGAAAAAAAAACCAAAAAATCTAAAAAACTCAATTATATTTTAAATATATTATTATATATTTTTATCCTATTAATTTAGTATATTATATCATATATATAACAAATATTCTTCTATTATATTTTTATAATAAATATTATATATATTATATATTAATTTTATATTATATATATTTATATCTTCTAATAAGATATATAAAATAAAATAAATTGTATATATTAAAATATACTATTTTTTTTCGGGTTTTTCAAGCTTGTTTTTGAAATTTCAGCTTTTTTTCTTATGTAGTTCGATTTTTTAAGTTCGCTTGATTTTTCTGCTTTTCGTTTTTCGATTTTTCGTCTGCTTCATAAAACTCAAATCAAACCCTAATGCACACCCCTATGTTGTAGCCGAACTTGCCCGAATAATGTATCCATACTCGATAATGGATCAATTTACTATAATACCTTCCTCGCTAACCTTCAATACTTCTCCCCTCGATGTTACCTTCTCTAACCCAACTACTTTCATTCTCTTCCCCGGATCTTCCCTCTAAACTCAAACTCCCATTCTCAATGTGGTAGTACGTATACCTACCAAACCATCATACTGTATCCATCGGAATTTCATATGAGAAAACATCATACCTTTACCTTACCAAAATTTTCAGATAACAAATTTCAATACCGAGCATCACTATAATTTTATTTTCAAGATGTTTACTCCAAATTTGATATATACCTAACTTTATGGTATACCGCAGTTTTACGCATATTGGACTATGGTACCACATACCAAAATCTCATTATTTTGTAAATAATTTTAAATACAAAAGCAATGAAAATAATAGTACAGAAAACATGAAATTTAATCAAACTCAAACATATTCAAATAATGTTAAAAAAACCTAATAATTAAACTCCATCACAATCACACAAAGTTCAATCATATTTGTTCAAACTAATTTAACTTTTATATTATAATAATTTTTTTGAAACTAATTTATCTAACGATATTCCAGAATAGCCCCCTTAATTCGATTAATTTAATAATCGAATAAGTGATGTCACATTTTGGTACAAATATCTAATTACCGTAAAAATCCTAGACTTCGCTGCGATCGTAGCCGGAGAGTCGGTGGAAGCGTCGGAGGAGGCTCTGAGCATTCTCTACAGCCTCCGGCTATCGGAATCCGCCCTCAAATCCCTAGCTTCCAGATCCGAATTCATCGCCTGCTTAATCAGATTGATGCAATCTCCCAGCTACGAATCGCGAGCTTACGCAGTGATGATGCTGGAATCAATCACCGAAGTCGAATTCGACCTAATCAATTCAAATCCCCAAATATTAATCGAGCTAATTCAAATCCTAAAAGACCAGATCTGTAAAAGAGCGACGAGATCGGCGCTGAAGATGCTCATCACTCTCTGCGCGTGGGGGAGAAATAGGATAAAATCCGCGGAAGCTGGATTGGTCTGGGTTGTGATCGATCTTCTTCTCGATAATTCATCCGATAAAAGGACGTCGGAGATGATACTAACGGTGCTGGATCTGGTGTGCCAGTGCGCGGAGGGGAGGGCGGAGCTGGTGCGCCACGGTGCGGGGTTGGCGGTGGTGTCGAAGAAGATACTTAGGGTTTCGGAGGCGGCGAGCGAGAGGGCGGTGAGGGTACTGCACTCGGTTTCGAAATTCTCAGGGACGGGGGCGGTGGTGCAGGAGATGGCGCAGATAGGAGCGGTGGCGAAGCTGTGCTTGGTGCTGCAGGTTGAGTGTGGGATGAAGACCAAAGAGAGGGCCAGAGATATACTGAAGATGCATGCTAGAGCTTGGAGGAATTCTTCATGCGTGCCTAATACATTTGCTTCTTTCTTGAGATATTGAGATCATCCCATTTTGTATACATTTTTGTTACGATTCTTTTGTAGATTAGTGTTCACTTTCTTCAATGACTTTTTTTGGAAAGATAATTTTGAGTAAGATGGTGATTATTGGTATTTCTTGCATCTGAGTCTGTATTCATAGTTAACATGTTTTAACGAACATCTCTAATAGGTTCAACTAATAAGGCTTTGTGTTGTTCGATTTTTTTTGGTCTCAAGAATAGTGCAACGCACTTCATCGCTAGCTAGCAAGATCATTTTCAAGGATACGATTTCTGATCTAGCTAGCCTCTTTGTTGTAGCTTTAAATTAATTAGTTTAATATTGGTATTGAATGAATGTTATTTTTAGTGAGAGCGCTGAATATTGAACTACATAAAATTGATACTATCTTTAAATTAATTAGTTTAATATTGGTATTGAATGAATGTTCTTTTTAGTGAGAGCGCTGAATATTGAACTACATAAAATTGATACTATCACATCATGGGTTTTCAATTACTCCCTCCTCCTATGAAAATAAGCTAATTTGAGATAACATGAGTTTAAATGTGTAATTAATAAAGTAAGAGAGAAGAAGTAAATATTGTTAAAATAATATAGTGGATGACGGAATTTTTAAATAATATTCTATCCGTCCCTAAAAATTTATTCTATTTTTCTATTTCCATTCGTCCCACAAAATTTATCTCATTTCACTTTTTACCATTTTTTAAGTGAACCTCATATTTCTCTAACTCAGTCCTACTTGCATTTTATTATAAAACAAATACTCCCTCCGTCCCCCATTAAGAGTCACACTTTTCCATTTCGGTCCGTCCCCAATTAAGAGTCACACTTCATTTTTACCGTAAATAGTACGTAGGTCCCACATTCCACTAACTCAATTAACTCACATTTTATTATAAAACCAATATAAAAAATGGGTCCCACATTCCACTAACTTTTTCAACCAACTTTTCTTTACATTTCTTAAAACCTGTGCCCGGTCAAAGAGTGACTCCTAATAGGGGACGGAGGGAGTACATAAAAGTATGATTCACATTCCACTAACTTTTTCTACTTACTTTTCATTACATTTCTTAAAACTCGTGTCGGGTCAAAGTGAGACAATATTTGGAGGACGGAGGGAGCAAAGTAAAAAAAAAAAGTTTTTATAAATGAATATGGACTATTTTAATGGAACTCACGAAAAAGGAAATTCGGCCTATTTTTCTATGGGCTGGATGAAGTATTTTAGAATGACTAAAGTCCAATTTTGGTCTATTACATTTACCCTAAAATTCTTTTTAGTCTCATACATTAAGTTTGTGACCTTTTGGTCCCTAAGATATTGTTTTGGTACATTTTGGTCTCAAACAAGGTCACAAACTTAATGTATAGGACCCGAAATTTTTTTAATGGAAAATGTACGAGACCAAAATTGGACTTTAGTCCTAGAATATAATTAAATTATTAAATTGATCAAACATTTTGACTGTTAATTTTAACAGAAAATGGTTATTTTTGACCAAAACGATATGTTTGAGACCAAAAAGTACTAACATAATATATTAAAGATCAAAAGGTCACAAACTTAATACTCCCTCCATTCCATAGTAATGGAGGCGTTTCTTTTCGGCACAGAGATTAAAAAAAATGTGTTAAGTGAGTTAAGTAAATGGAGAAAGTGGGAAATGAAAAAGGTAGAGAGATGAAGAAAGAAAAAAGTAAGAGAGAGTAAAGTAGGTATGGAAAAATGAGTAAAAATTTCATAATCTCTCCATATCATATTGGCATAGTGATGTGGTGTACCACACTAATAATTTCTTGACAAATGGAATAAATAGGGTCCACATTGCCACATTAATTAGACACATATTTTATTACTGCATTTCTCATTTTATGGAAACTCTGCTGAATATGGAAAATTTCTTATAAAACAGCATTTCTATTGCATTACTTTCACGTAAGGGAAAAAAAGTCATATTACAACTCTTTGATAATAGTACTATTTGAAATTTTAGGAGTAAAACCTTTATTCTCTAGTTTTATATATATACACGAAAAATTTAAACAAATAAAATTTATGACTATAACTTATATTTTGTTAGTATAATAAATTACTCATATAATTTTTTTTTATCATTTTATTTGCATATAAAATTTCAAGATTTTAAAACAATAAAAATAGAAAATCAAAAATGAAATATTCTTATATTATTTTATATAGAATAGCAGCATGAAGGTTGCCGAAAAGTTTAATCATGTCAAAACTTCAACAGTAGCTAGTACATAACACAACTCTCACTTTCATAAACATGAGTACTAGTAATATAATATAGTAATATAATATAGTAGTATCAAATTTGAAGCTATCACAAGAATACTGTTTTATAAGTACTAGTAATATAATATAGTAGTATTATATTATGAGATCAATATAATATATATATATATATATGGACTTGTTAGGATGAGATTTTTGGTCATAATTGAGAAATGAGATGCAATCTCAGCCACTAATTCACAAGATTAACTTAATACCAACAACTATCACATTATGTCAACACGGGGGTATAATTGTCTTTTCATTAAATTATATTTGAAATCATTTTCTAAAACCCTCCCTAAACTCTAGCTTCAAACTCTTCAAATCTCCAAATCTTCAAATCTTCAATCTTCAAATCTTCAATATTCAAATCTCCAACCTTCAAATATTCAAATCTTCAAATCTTCAACATTCAAATCTTCAATATTTAAATCTTCAACCTTCAAATCTTCAAATCTTCAACGTTCAAATCTTCAACATTCAATAAAATAACACTTATTAAAATGTCAACAACTAACAAATAACACTTACTATTCACATATCAATATCGAGAATATCGAATGTCAACAACTCGTATTAAAATGTCAACAACTAACAAAAAGTAACACTTATAATTTACATATCAATATCAAGAATATCGAATGTCAACAACTCGTATTAAAATGTCAACAACTAACAAATAACACTTATAATTTACTTATCAATACCGAGAATATCGAATGTCAACAACTCGTATTAAAATGTCAACAACTAAATAATAACACTTACAATTCACATATCAATACCGAGAATATCAAATGTCAATAACTCGTATTAAAATGTCAACAACTAACAAATACCACTTATATTTCAAATATCAATAGCGAGATTATCGAATGTCAACAACTCGTATTAAAATGTCAACAACTAAAATAACACTTGTAATTCACATATCAATAGCGAGATTATCGAATGTCAACAACTCGTATGATAATGTCAACAACTCGTATGATAATGTCAACAACTCGTATTAAAATATCAACGACTAACAAATACTATCTCCGTCCCCCAAAATTTGCTACACTTTGACCGACACACGGATTTTAAGAAATGTAATGTAAAAGTGAGTTGAAAAAGTTGGTGGGATGTGGGTCCTACTTTTAAAGTATTAGTTTTATAATAAAATGTGAGTAGGAATGAGTTAGTGGAATATGGGGTCCACTACCAAAAATGGTAAAAGTGAAATGTATCAAATTTTCAGGGACGGACCGAAATGGTAATATGTATCAAATTTTTAGGGACAGAGGTAGTAACACTTATAATTTACATATCAATACCGAGAATATCGAATGTCAACAACTCGTATTAAAATGTCAACAACTAAAAAATAACACTTACTATTCACATATCAATATCGAGAATATCGAATGTCAACAACTCGTATTAAAATGTCAACAACTAACAAATAACACTTATAATTTACATATCAATACCGAGATCATTGAATGTCAACAACTCGTATTAAAATGTCAACATCTACAAAATAACACTTAAAATTCACATATCAATAGCAAGAATATCGAATGTCAACAATTCGTATTAAAATGTCAACAACAAACAAATAACACTTATAATTTATATATCAATACCGAGAATATCGAATGTCAACAACTCGTATTAAAATGTCAACAACTACAAAATAACACTTATAATTTGCACTTTCTCCCTCATCCCCCTTTCAAAGCCTGCAACAGTTTCAACACACTAGTTCAGGAAAATCACGGTACACTTTATTCAAATCTCAGTCTCCATGAGAATCTCCTCAAACCTCAACGAAATTAAGCTCAAATAATCATGAAGATTGTCACAATCACAGTGCATAACTGCACAATTACATCTTCACTTGAATTATCTCTTCTCAAAAGTGTTCTAACATTAATACTCGGCGGAATCAACAAACAAGATCGTATCCAACAAATTGAAATAAAAATTGAATTAGGAGCGAGTTAATACTCGCAATTGATTTAGGAGCGAGTTCATATCCTCCGCATCGGCGATTTGCGAGAGATTGAGGTAGTACACGTCGTAGCTGAGGAGATTCGCCGCTGCGGTGATGAAGATGGATTTTCCGGTGCCGGATTGGCCGTAGAGGAGATAGCTCTGCTTCCAAACGCGGTCGAGCTTGTAGTAGTACTGTTTCGATTTCAGAAAATTCTCCAAATCGTGCCGAATTTTCTCCTTCAGATCCGGATCGAGATCAATCGCGTCGAAATCGGCGGGGTGATTGAACAGAACCGACTTCCATCTCTCGTCGTAGTGATTGTAAATCCTCAATTCGTTTCCTCTCTCCTCAATGTCATCGGAAACCGCGTGGATGTGCTGGAGATACGGCTTCAGAATCCTCCGCTTATCCTTCTTCCTAATCCGCAGCACGAAGCTCCGATTTTCGCCGCCTCTCTCCACTCGATTCAGCCACGAGACTCACGCGCCGAGGAAATCGTCGTGGATCGTCTGATTGTCGTTGAGCGACAAAACGATGTCGTTCGATTTTTTGCCAGCGGAGGGGTTGGTGAAATCGGAGTCCTCGAGCAATAGGAGGGAGGTGAGGTAGAGCGAAACGCGGCGGCAGAAGAGGTTGCGCTGGTGAGTTGAAACGTTCAACTCGGGGTCTTTGGCGGCGGCGATTGAGGGAGGGAGAGGGCCGGAGAAGGAATTGGAGTAGAGGATTAGGCGTTGGAGATTGGGGAGGGAAGGCGATGGAAGGGAGACGAGATTGGTAAATTATCAAGAAATAACCCTTATGCCCTTCCATAATAAATTAATCTAAAATGATTTTTTATGTGGAAAAATCTAGACCACTCATTTAATAAAAATGAGTGGCTGATACTACATCTCATTTCTCAATTAGCCTAAAAAATCTCAATTGATCACAACCCTCTATATATATATTGTAGTAGTGTATGGAACGCTAATTAAATATGAAATTTTTCATATTCATCAGAGTTTCCATAAAGTGAGAAATGCACTTATAAAATATGTGTCTAATTAATGTGGTAATGTGGCCCCTATTTGTTCCATTTGTCAAGAAGTTGTTGGTATGGTATACCACATCACTATGCCAACATGGTATGGAGGGATCATGGAATTTTTACTCTTGGAAAAATGTGTTGATTTTTACTAAATTAGAAAATGACTTTATTATTATGGAACGTACCAAAATGGCAAAATAACTCTATTACTATAGAACGGATGGAGTATATGAGACCAAAAAGTATTTTAGGACAAATTGGACTGTAATCTTTTAGAATAGAAAAACGGTTGGGAGGGTTTAAAAGGCATAACTGCACTACATTAATTTGATGAGTTGGCCAAGGATAAACTAGCCTCCATCATTAAAGATTTTGGAATAGTTGAATAGCGACCAAATCGAAATTAACCAATCCAAGGTCCCAAAACGGTTTGCCCCATGAAAGATGGCCTCTGAATGAATTGGCGAATTCGTAACCAAGAAATCATTACACAACTAATCTATGCGTAAATATCTTGTGCCTCATTAGTTGTACAAGTCGGATAATTTCCTTATTTTAAGAGATGTTTACTCCCAATTTTCGGTTAATTTTGTTATTAGTAAAATGTGTAATATGGGCTCAATAAATTTTTGGTATGGATAAATAAAAGGAGCCCAGTAGCTACCAATTCAGATTGACAAGAATTTCACCTAACAAAAATAAATAAGTATCCATTAAAATAAAACGTTTTCTTTTTCGGATTGTTCTATTAAAAATGCATTTCTTAAAATAAAAATAATATTATCATTATTTTTTCTTTTATTTATTTTACTTTATCTTTATTAACTTAAAAAAATATTGCATAAACTTTCATATCAAAATTAAATAGTTTCATATTTATTAAGATGAGGAGAGTATAAAAAAAAAACTGTTTTCCAAATATACTCCTTGTTCAAAAGAATAAGTCTCATTAAATGTAGCCGCATTAGTTGAAATTGAAGAAAGAGTGTGATGCAATGTGAAAGTTATTATGCATTTAAGTATTTAACCGTAGGATCTGAGCTTTAAATAAAATGTGAGTGAAATGAGTTAGTGGAACGTGGGACTCTGTTATCAATTATGATAAAAATGCACCGAGACTTCTATTTGTGGATGGAGGGAGTAATTCAGTGGCTAACTTTTACTGCGTAGTACTCCCTCCCTCCCATTAAAAATGTACTCAGTTTTATCTCTACTTTATTTCCTCTTTATTACTTTACTCTCTCCACTTATAAACCCATAAAATAAAACTGAACCCATAAAATCTCATATCGCCCAATAAATTAACCAATTATCCTATACCCTAGTTCATGTACCTTTCATAATATGCATTAATAAGACTTATTTTGACCTCAAAATGATCTATCCTGAGCTAGGCATAGGGACTGCTTCGCTCTCTCTCACTCTCTCAAATATAATTAGAGTTTCTATGCAGTGACTTAAATAAAATTTTTGGATGAAGTGTTTTACAAATAATCCTGTATGATTGCTCTGAATATTTTCTCGGATCATGTGCTTCTGGGATCATGTGTAGCACCAAAATCCATGTTTGGTGTTCCAACTTCCTATGCAATATTTAAAATCTTCAATTACTCCAACTGCATTGATTTGCCACTAGTTACAAGTATTACTCATAATATTATTACTTAGCTACATTTGAACTGCAACAGTGAAATACAGAAATAAATTAAAGAAGTTAATTATTACACCAAGATTAAAAAAAAAAGAAAAAAAAAGGAAGTTAAATACAACCATTTAATAATTGACAGCAATATATCAACCGGACATCAAGTTTACATAGACATTATATATCAAACGAGTATTATTGTACACTATATCGTATGCTACAATAAAAAAAACTATCAATACTAACTAACCCTCTTGTAATGCTACATAAGTATCAAATTAAGGTTGTAAAGTAATGGCGTAATAGTATAACATAGGTTGCATTGCATAGAGTGCAAGCATATATGATTATAATAGTATGATGTATAATGTAACATAACTTTTATCCCAACAGCTGGCCTAAAGCGCAAGGAAATGTATATATAATGTAACCAAAATGTAAATAATCATATCACAAATGAATATAGGCACTAATTAACATGCACTTGACTTAATGTAGGTGCACTAAGCTAGTTGAGCGCCATCTCTTCTATTTATAATCAAGTATTTAAATTATGGCTATTTATTCACTCTCTCTTTATTTACAATATTTTCGAATGTACAGTTGGACCTAAATATACACTACTAATAAAATCATCTTTCATCACGTCTGAGTTACATATTTTAAAGCCCTTAATTTAAACCTCAAATTTTACATTACCATAGATGTAGTCGTTTCTTGTTCTTCAATGGCTAGAGTACGGATCTCTGTATGTGGAAGATAATTCCTAGTTTCTTGGATTTAATAAGTACTACTTCCGACCCTCAAAATTTGTCCCACTTTGACCCGGCACGGATTTTAAGAAATATATTGAAAAGTGAGTTGAAAAAGTTAGTGGATTGTGAGTCTTATTTTTATATATTAGTGGATTTTAATAAAATGTGGATAGAAATAAGTTAGTGGAATATAAGATCCACTACCAAATATGATAAAAGTGAAATGAGACAAATTTTAGGGGTCGGACGGAAATAGAAAAATGAGACAAATTTTCAGGGACGGGGTAGTAGGTACTATTATTTGAAATCAATTTAAAAATTCTACAGTAGTTTCTAGCTTCTTGGATTTAACAAGAAGGACGACATATGGATCCTTTAGTAAATTTTATCTACATGCACAATGTTGGATAAAAATCGAAATCTTTTTACCAAAGTAAGAAAGAATTTAATGTGAATCGTGATGAGTCGTACTTATGCTAAAAGGTTAAAGTTAACTCGAGTAATCGAGTTAACAGTCCAAAAAACCTCGATTTTAGAAAATTAATCAAAGTTAAGTGACTCCGAAATTTAAACTTCTATCTATATAGTTAAGTAATCAAGACAATTAATTCTTCACAATAGTAAACTTTTTGTGTTTGTAAAATACCGTGCAAACTAAAATACCAATTGGAAATTGGAATTGCAAAATGATGAATTACACACATATATATATATATGATGTATGTATATATATACTACACTATATTACAGAATTCTGATTCAAAACTTTTAATAAACACATTCAATATCGGCCTATACATTATATAGAACATTATCAAAATACTACAATTTAAGCACAAAATCAAGACCTGAAAATAGCTTCAAGATGCAAAGCACTACCAAAAGGGCTCAACAGCTCCGAATTCTGATGACTCGCTTCAGCTTCATATAGCGCCGAAGGCAACATTTGGTTGTGCAGCATCATTTCCGAACTCGGCCACACCGCTGCCGCCACCGCCTCCTCCCCGGGCAACGGAGGCAACACATGATAATCGCTCGCACCTCCCAAACCACTTCCCCCCGCCGCACCAAACTGCTGCTTCGGAAACGCCGCGTCGAGTGATTCCCAATTGCCAATTCCGTGCCCTAATAATTGCGTCTCCGAAAACCTAATCGGAAACGATCCAATCTCCTGCTCAGGCAAATGCGAGCTGATTTGATTCAGAGGGAGGAGCGCGTCCGCGTAGTGATTCTCCGGCGGCTGATTGACGAAATTCGCGTAGACCGCCGCGAGATCAATGCTGGTGGAAGCTCCGCTTCCGCCGCTGGGGGAGATGGTGTTGGTTGATCGGTTACTATTAGGTTGCGGCGCGGCGCGTGTGGATTTCCCTCTCCTGGTCTTCCGGCAGCCGCCGCCGACTGGGACGTTGCGGAGAGAGCCGCCTTTTGTCCAGTAGCGGCGGCAGCCCTTGCAGAAGTAGCGCGGCTGGGTTAAGCTGTAGTTGTTGTAGTAGCAGAATTTGGTGTTGGAGGAGCCGCAGCGAGGGCACGCCGGCGATAACTCGGTGTTAGGCTTCCATCCTCTTTCCATCCCAATACATATATACTCATGGGTTAGTTAGAGGAAGAGGCTTCTCTCTCTATAATCTCTGCGGATTGAGAATGAAGGGAGTTGTTGAGGCTGGCTAAGTAAATAAGTAGTATGATGTATACGCGCACGTGCAGGAGAGAGGACTTCAACCAAGGCGGAGGCGAATGCTCGGTGTCGGTGTTAGGGACACGTGGCGCTGTTTGATTGGTGGGAGAAGGGAGTGTGGTGGGGGCAAAGGTCTCGAGAGCGCCAATGGGATTGCTTTCTTCACCAGACAGATTGGTGTTAAATAAGAATATAAATTGTAGGATTACAAATTTACAATGCTTCTGATCAACCCTTGTTTTCATATAATGGAGGAACTCCATTCATGTGGACTGCCTATCGAGCTCCATCTCGTCACTTTATAAGTTCGGAGCGATTTTTATGTGGGTAAAGAGACGATATTGTATTATTGTTTGAGACGTTCATTAAAAAATGTCTCATTGTTTGAGGCAATTATCATTTAGTAATTGTTACTCCCTCCATCCCAACTAAGTTGAGAAATATTAACTTTTAGGTACAGAGATTAAGAAATTATATTGAAAAGTAGGAGAGAGGAAATAAAATAGAATGATAAAGAGAGAGTAGAGTAGATAATGGAATAAAGTATAGATGATTGGATATTTTGTTTTTTGTTAAAAAAAAATGACTCAATTTAGTTGGGACATCCCAAAGAAAAATACCACTTAACATAGTTGGGACGAAGGGAGTATGTTTTTTGGAATAAATGCTCTAAAAAAAATTCTCGGCGATCAGAACATTGACGTGACAACTCAAGTTATACAGTACAACTTCTCTATGTAGCAGTGGACATCTGATCTGTTAACATGAAGGATTGTTAGTTGCCCAATTTTGTCTTATCGTTTGAGAGGTTTACTCGATTGTGTTGGATCATTCATGGTGTTTACTCAATTGTGTCCAATCGTTTTATAATGTTTCACTATCTTTTGTAATATTGGAACAAGAGCTTTTATGATATCAAAACAATAGGGTATTATGTACATACACAAAAATAAACTAAATCATTTTGTATGAAGGTTTATGATATCACCACGATGTATATTACAATTGAATATAACTTTGAATATTAAGTAGAAAATTTAGCTACTAGGATCACATGATATAATTAATATGTATAAGTGGAATTAGAACCATGCAATGTCTCATTGAAAATTTAAAGTTGGGCGAACATTCATCCGATCTATTCGATCACTAATACACTATCTTATCAAGTCTCCTGCGGCATTCCAAAAGTGATTATTTTATCAAATATAAATCAATCTACAAGCATCATATCAAACTTTCCGATCGCCGAATTATTTTGCAGGACATTTTATTCTAAAAATTAAAACTATAAGTACCTGAAGGTAATTACCAAAACAATGTGACATTTTTGGTTAAACCACTACAAAAAAATCACTATTTATCGACCAAACATACCGAGCACATCCAATAGTGCTCGGGAAATAGCAAGCACATACAATTGTGCTCAGTATTCTAACGGTGCTTGGCATTATAAAAAACTACTACGTTAACTTGCGAGCAATATGAGCACGGTCAACGTGCTCTGCTTGGGAATTTAGTTAGGGAACTATGGCGCACCGAAAGTGCTCGGTCTTGTGAAGTTTTTTCACCAATACATGCGAGCACCAAGTAAGTGCTCGGAATATGACAGCCACCAAAACTTTGCTCGACACACAAAAAATAATGGTGCAATTATTATTCAACAATTTTGTAACAATATATGTGGTCGGATATTGCGAGCACTGAAATTGTGCTCGGGATTTAAAAAATACTCATGCAATACTTCAATAGTTTGGTCACGCGAAATATCTGCAATTTCATTTTATTTTTATCGATTTAATCGAGCATTGTACATAGGGATGTCAATCGGGCCAGCTGAAGAGCGTTAAGTCAGCGAGGTGTGTTTGAATCAAAAATCTCCCGATCCAGAGAATCCACTAGACACCAGGTCTAGGAACTCAGAGAATCTTTGAGTTACCTATCGTTGGGCACACAATCACTTCCTTAGCTTTTCAAAACCCTCAACCCACTATGCTAAAAAGGTTAGTACAGGGAAGCAGGGATCGAATCCACATAGACAGATTCGTAAGTAAACATGCTAAAAGATCTTGAAACTATTTTTGGCTGCTGCCACGCAATTTTCTCGGGGTTGAGATTTAATTCCTAGGCTTGGGAAATGAAATGTTCTATTCTAACAGCTAGATCTAGGCAGAGACAACATAACATGCATAATAACCAAAAGCGTTCGAAACAACTACTGGACTTGGGAAACGACTTCCTAAACTAGCCTAGACAGAGGAAAAACGAAACGTGGGGACCATTTCCCAAAACGGCATAGTACGACTAGAAAAGAAACTGCAGATTAACCAACTGAAGGACTAACTAATAGCTACATCATCTTCTCTAACTTTTATCACGAAATAACCGATGCAAAACAGAGCAAGCAAGGATCGAAACAGGGCAAACGAAATTAAACCGATTAACACAAAGAACTACTGAAACTAAAACAGATCTACGATTACTAGACGGGGTAAACAAGTAAACATAAATTAACTATTATATCCATGCATACGTGAACAGATCCAGACATCAGATGCTTCATCCACTCCGGATCCAAACCATCAACAACAATCCAATAGCATTTTCATCTCCAATCCTCGCAGATCTAAACAAATCCAACCAATCAACTACAATCCTCCGTGCAATTCAAACTCCAACATCAGATCAAACATCAACAAGCATCGAAAGCAAGAGGAAATGTAAAGATAGCATAAACAGAACAGAAATGTAAACCCCATAACAAAATAGTGCAATATCCAACGAGATTATAACAAAATACGGTCGAGCTTCGAACAGCGAAAACTCGGGAAATCTGAAATGTAAACAGCATGCAAATAAACGATTGCATCTTCGCCTCCGTGGAGACGGTGTTACACCACAACTGAATTAGAAACGTGAACCCCCAAGATGATTCCCCTAAAAGTGTGTGTACAGAAAATGGAAAAGCTAAGCTAAGAGCCGATGTTCAGAAAAAGATCCCTTCATGTTGAACGCGTGCTCTTATTTATAATGGGTAGAGCTTCTAGACTATTCTTGGTGATTCCCATTTTGCCCTCCGTTTGGATGCTCCTTCGTTTAGCAACTCTTTCCTCTTCTGCTCACTTCTCCCGCCAACTTCCTCCTCCAGGTAATCTTCTTCTTTTTCCTGGGGCTGGCGGTTTCTCTACACACCTGGCTTATAAAATCTTGTTAGACCCAGTAAATCACAGAATTTATCCCCATAACCAATGCATGAAATTAGCCTTATGAAACTGCTCACACTTAAACCATACTTGTGCTCAAGTATAAAGACAAGAAAAAGAAATAAGGCGAATATCAATGCATGGTTATTCCATGACCAACACACTAAGGCGAATTTCTCCAGGCTCCTGGTTGCCATTTCACCCAAGTCAGTTCCCTCGTCTGGGCTCCTCACTTGCCCCGTCGACTCAAATGACAGTGGTTGGTGGCAGAATGCCATGATCGCTTCATTGATCTGTTCGTTTGTCAGGTTCTGAGTTAATAAGGTTTCACACCACCCTGCCACCTCCTTGTCAACAGACTGACTCAACTCCGAATTGTTAAACTGTTCCTGCATTAATTCGGTTTCAAGGTACTCCTGGACCAGGGGGTTAATAACATCAACAGCATGCAAATTTTCCACATCCAATGGTTTCTTCATGGCTTCATCAATGCTAAAGGTGTATTTCTCCCCATGGTAGTCTAGGCATATAGTACCGTCAAACACATCAATAATAGTCTTAGCGGTGCGTACGAATGGTCTTCCTAAAAGCACTCCGCTAGACTCAGCAGATTCGTTATCACTCATTTTTATTACATGGAAATCAGCTGGGTACAGGAAATCATGCACTTTCACTATCACATTCTCCAGCACACCCTCGGGTGAAATGCATGTTCTATCGGCTAACTGAATTACTACTTTCGTATCAACCAGACTTACCCCTATCAACTTCTTATATATCGAAAGTGGTAATACATTTATCGAGGCTCCTAGATCACACATTACATGCTCAATTTTAATGTCACCCATAGAAATGGGCAAAGTGAACATACCTGGGTCTGTGCATTGTGATGCCATTCTCCTTTTCTGTATCACAACCGACATATTTTCTCCAATTACTATCTTCCCGTCGGGCTTGGTTTTTCCAGCTATGAACTCCTTGATGAAATTGCTGAATGTGGGCAGCTTCAGGGCCTGTAGGAATGGTAAATTGATTTCCAGTTTACCGAAGATCTCCATGAAATCTTCAGTGTCATCCTTTTTCTTCTTAGCCTCCCCTCGGTGGTGAGGAAATGACTTCATGCGCTTCAACGTTCCTGCTGGACCCCGACTGAAGATTCTTCGATTTCTTTCTTTCCTTCCTCAATCTCCACTCCAGGCTCTGGGTCTAAGAAAAATGGATTAGCCATACGAGGTAGTGGCTTCTCTAAGTCACCTTTTTGAATGACATCTTCTACCCTGGTGTTCCTTATCTCAGTATCCCCTTGATCAGTGGTCAGTTTCCCGTCTTCCTTGCTTGTCATAGGACTGGACCCTCATAGCCCCGTCCTGACCTCAGAGTAATCTGATTGATGTTTGCCCGGTTAGGTGGTTTCACTTAAGCTGGTATACTTCCCTCGTGTCCCCTCATTTCATTCAACGAAGTGGCCAATTGCGACATTTGTTTGGCCAACATATCCATGACAGACTTCTGCTCTTGTTATGCATCTTGAATTTTATGTACCACATCATTGTTTGCCTGCATATTGTTCTGCATGTGTTGTTGAGAGCTGACTAGGTCGTGTATCATATCATTCAGATTCCTCTGAGACTTATAGCT
>NC_062966.1:6439091-6472876 GCF_023119035.1 Salvia hispanica
TTGGCCGGCCTAACCCCAAAAAAAAGCCCAAACCCTTGAACATAATTTTACACCCCTTTTCCGGGATCATCCCTACTTCCGTATACAAAAGGTTTAGTAAAGTGGTTGGGGGTTTTTTGAAAAAAATTTTTTCCGTGTGCCCAACGCCCAGGATTTCCTACGCCCAAAGGGGTTTCCCTGGGACCCGTGATCTGGTGGTTTTTCGGGCCCAAGGGGAACCCTTTTTTTTCCCCTTCCCCGGCCAGTAAAAATAGCAAAACAAGTTTTTCGTTGGCAATTATCACCATTTTTGGACGAGTTTGGGAACCAAATAAGGGGAAAAGGGGTTAAAATTTAAAGGGGCCTTTGGATCAAGACCAAACATCCCCCATTCCCCGTGGTTATAAAAGAGATCGTGGATAAGTTCTTCACGAGGCTTTTCTTGAATCAACTTTGGAAAAAGGGGTTCTTACCAAGTGTCGGGCCCCTTCGACCGATGTAGTCAACATGCAGGGTTAAGCTCCCCATCCGTTGGTCATCTATTTTAATGTTTGTTTGTATGTTACAGAACACTCCAGCTTCAGCTCCTCGGAGGGGACGGCCTCCCACACGACAGAACGCAGAGGTAGTATTTAGTATCCATCAATCTTTCATATCTAATCCGCTGGGCGTAAATTCCTCACGCTTTGTTGTTTGTCGTAGACAAATCCGACAAGGCCTACCTCAAGTCGGACTAGGGCTAATCCGCAGCCCTGTGGCCGTCGCAGAGATCAGGATTGAGTAATGTTCGGAAGAATGGGAGGATTAAGAAGATTAAGAAGATTGGGTGATGTAAAAATCTAAACAATGGAGTGTTTTTTTTGGCATGGGGCTTGAAGCCTTTATTTTGGTTATGTTGGTTGGTAGTTTTGGTCAAAAAATGTTTATGACTACGCTACGCTATTATGACTAACAAATGTAACAATATTTTGATGGTTTTTGATGAGCTCGTACTTAATGTTTGTTGTTTGGCCTATGATGTAAATTAACTAGGCTAGGTTCTATCTCAATAGGAACTACTAATCTTCGTATTTGTTAAACTTGGTATTTGGTTCGTGATTATGTAAAAGGTGTGATACTTAATTCGTGATTTTATTGCAGGTTTAAGATTTAACAACTTTTATTACTTCATTTGTGATTTTATTAAAGGTGTGGGTACTTTCATTCATGTTTGTATTAAACGTGTGGTATTGCATTTGTGATTTTATTAAAGGTGTGGTTTGTTATCATTTGTGATTTTATTAAAGGTGTGGGTATTTCATTGGTGATTTTATTAAAGGTGTGATTCAACAAACAAAACAAAGACGATCGATCCCAACACATAATAAAACGATCTCAACAAACAAAACGATCCCATTTTTAACATTGGGAATGGAATTACATAAGGAGAATAATTACAACACATAACAACAATATCGCAATCTTCATAATGCGGGACACTTTGGTTGCTTTATCAATTTGTAACTTAAGACTTACGCACTCCTTAGATTTCAAGCTCAATTTTAACTTCAGCTCTTCAAACTCGTCAGTTTTCAAACGCAATTTTTCTTCAAGAACACTCTCCATAATTTTGTTGCAACGGAGTTGTTTTTCAAAGTTATCTCGTTCGAGCTTGATCTTTTGAAAGTAAGTATCTTGACTTGGGGAAAGACCCACATCAACCCATCGAAAGAATCTGCAGTCATCTTCCTGCATAATTCATTTAAAAATCAATGGGATGTCGTCTCTGTAAAGGGACATTTTCTTTGTGATTGTGCCATACCATACTGAAGAGTCGTGAAAAGTCAGCGAGGTGAGTTTGAAATAAAATCTCCCGATCCAGAGAATCCACTAGACACCGGGTCTAGGAACTCAGAGAATCTTTGGGTAACCTGTCGTTGGGCACACAATCACTTCCTTCGCCCTTCAAAACCCTCAACTCGCTATTGCTAAAAAGATTAGTACAGGGAAGCAGAGATCGAATCCACAGAGACAGATGTGTAAGTAAACATGCTCAAAGACCTGGAAGCTATTTTTGGCTGCTGCCACGCAATTTTCGGATGTTTCCCTTTGTCTGGTGTTCCTGGACCTGTTACTGCCAACACAGCTTCCCAGTTGATAGGTCTAGCAGATTCCCATATATAATAGAGATGTTCCTCGGGGAAGGCATCAGATATAGCTTCGTCTGTGTGCCCTTGGAATATTCGACTTAAATGATCTGCAACTCTGTTCTCCGTCCCCTTTTTATCCTTTACTTCCCAGTCGAATTCTTCCAGTAGTAGCACCCACCTAATCAACCTTGGTTTAGACTCTCTCTTGGCCAGGAGATATTTAATGGCTGCGTGATCAGTGTAAACTATCACCTTCGACCACAACAAGTATGGTCAAAACTTCTCGAATGAGTATACCACTGCCAACATCTCCTTTTTTGTGGTATCATAGTTCTTTTGAGCCTAGTTGAGGGTCTTCGAGGCATAGAAAATGACATAGCTTTTCCCGTCGATCTTCTGACCTAGAACCGCTCCTACCGCAAAATCACTTGCATCGCAAATCACCTCAAAAGGGTAGTTTTAATCTGGTGCTCTGATTATTGGGGCAGAGATAAGTCTATCCTTCAACAATTGGAAAGCCTTCTTCCAGCCCTCATCAAAATCAAACTCCACATCATTGTGTAAGAGATGTGTAAGTGGCTGGGCAATCCTTGCGAAATCCTTGATGAATCTTCTATAAGACCCTGCATGACCCAGGAACCCTCTAACCTCCTTCTGATTTGTGGGGTACAATAGCTTCGAGATCATATCTACCTTGGCCTTATCCACTTGAATCCTTCTCTCAGAAACCACATGGCCTAGGACTATTCCTTCTGGGACCATGAAATGACATTTCTCGAAATTTAGGACTAGATTCTTCTCCTGACACCTTCTCAATACCAGATCCAAATTAGCCAAGCATGCATCGAAGGAATTCCCATACACCGTGAAATCATCCATAAAAATTTCAATGCACACTTCCAACAAGTCCGAGAAGATGCTCATCATACAATGCTGGAATGTACCCGGTGCATTGCATAATCCAAATGGCATTCTTCTATACGCATAAGTACCAAACGGGCAGGTAAAGGTTGTCTTCTCCTGATCTTCCGGATCCACATATATCTGGAAGTATCCACTGTATCCGTCTAGGAAGCAAAAATATTGCTTTCCAGCCAATCTCTCCAACATCTGGTCAATGAAGGACAAAGGAAAATGATCCTTTTTAGTGGCTTCATTAAGCTTCCGGTAATCGATGCACATTCTCCATCCAGTTACCAATCTAGTAGGCACCAACTCATTCTTATCATTTTCTACAACTTGTATTCCCGACTTCTTTGGTAACATGTGAACTGGGCTGACCCATTCACTGTCTGGAATAGATTAAATAATACCTAAGGATAGCAATTTCAACACTTCCTTCAGAACCTCTTCCCTCATATTTGGGTTTAGCTTACGTTGCGGGTCTCTACGAGCCTTCGCCCCGTCTTCCAGTCGGATGTGATGCATACAAAGGTCGGGGCTGATTCCCACCAGGTCGGAGAGCGTCCACCCTATGGCCTTTTTGTTTCTCCGGATTACTTCTAGTAGATCATTCTCTTGTTCTGCTGTCAAGTGGCTATTGATTATTACTAGGAATGTTTCATCTTCCTCAAGGTAGGCATACTTTAGGGTCTCGGGCAATTTCTTCAACTCCTTCTTTGGTGTGATGGCTTCCTGGGGCAGGGGATTTTTTTCCAGGCCTCTGGTTGCCATTTCACTCAAGTTAGTTCCCTCGTCTGGACTCTGCACTTGAACAGACCCTGTCGACTCGAATGACAGTGGTTGGTGGCAAAATGCCATGATCGCTTCATTGATCTGTTCATCTGTCAGGTTCCGAGTTAATAGGGTTTCACACCATCCTGCCACCTCGTCAATAGACTGACTCAACTCCGAATTGTTGAACCGTTCCTGCATTAATTCGGTCTCAAGGTATTCCTGGACCAGGGGGTTAATCACATCAACAGCATGCAAATTTTCCACATCCAATGGTTTCTTCATGGCTTCATCAATGCTAAAGGTGTATTTTTTCCCATGGTAGTGTAGGCATATAGTACCGTTGAACACATCAATAATAGTCTTAGCGGTGCGTAGGAAGGGTCTTCCTAAAAGCACTCCGCTGGATTCAGCAGATTCGTTATCACTCATTTTTATTACATGGAAATCAGTTGGGTACAAGAAATCATGCACTTATACTATCGCATTCTCCAGCACACCCTCGGGTGAAATGCATGTTCTATCGGCTAACTGAATTACTATTTTCGTATCAACCAAACTTACCCCTATCCACTTCTTATATATCGAAAGTGGTAACACATTTATCGAGGCTCCTAGATCACACATTGCATGCTCGATTTTAATATCACCCAGAGAAATGGGCAAAGTGAACATACCTGGATCTGTACACTTCGAGGGCATCCTCATTTTCTGTATTACAGCCGACACATTTTCTCCAATTACTATCTTCCCATCGGGCTTGGTTTTTCCAGCTATGAACTCCTTGATGAATTTGCGGAATATGGGCAGCTTCAAGGCCTGTAGGAACGGCAGATTGATTTCCAGTTTCCCGAAGATCTCCATGAAGTCTTCAGTGTCATCCTTCTTTTTCTTAGCCTCCCCTCGGTGAGGAAATGGCTTCATGCATTTCAACGTTCCCACTGGACCCCCGACGGAAGATTCTCCGACTTTTTTCCTTCCTTCCTCAATCTCCACTCCAGGCTCTGGGTCTAAGAAAAATGGATCAGCCATACGAGGTAGTGGTTTCTCCAAATCCCCTTTTTGAAGGCCATCTTCTACCCTGGTGTTCCTTATCTCAGTATCCCCTTGATCAGTAGTCAGTTTCCCGTCTTCCTTGCTTGTCATAGGAGGTACACTCTCATCCTCTTTCATTACTGGACCCTCATAGCCCCGTCCTGACCTCAAAGTGATCTGACTGATATTTGCCCGGTCAGGTGGTTTTACCGAAGCTGGTATCCTTCCCTCGTGTCCCCTCATCTCATTCAACGAAGTGGCCAATTGCGACATTTGCTTGGCCAACATATCCATGGCAGACTTCTGCTCTTGTTGTGCATCTTGAATTTTGTGAACCACATCATTTTTTGCATGCATATTATTCTGCATGTGTTGTTGAGAGCTGACTAGGTCGTGTACCATATCATCCAGATTCCTCGGATGCTTATAGTGTTAGAGTTTGTATACTAGAAATCACCTTTCGAGTGATTGAATACAGTTAAAACTCTTATTTTATTTTCCAAAGGAATAAAGAAATTATTTTTTTCATAATGTTGTTATGTTTTACATTTAGTGAATGTTTATTACATGTTTAAATGTATAAGTAACTTAACAAAGTCTAAGTCTTTGTTTTAGTAGACCGGTTGTGGGCGTCGTTCACTTTAAGGTAACACGGTCAGTTCTGAACAAAGAAAAGAAGAATTTCACAACCTAGATAGGCTTAGACTACCTATCGTGAAAGGTTGCAATGTCAGTCCGATTATTTCTAAGCCTTACTGAAATAAGATGACGTTGGTGTGGTATAACACTGAATTGGATCTAACAGAGAGACATGTCTTACTGAAATAAGCTTAGACTACCTATCGTGAAAGGTTGCAATGTCGGTGAAAGGTTGCAATTTCAGTCCGATTTTTCTAAGCCTTACTGAAATAAGATGACGTTGGTGTGGTATAACAATGAATTGGATCTAACAGCGAGACATGTCTTTATGCTATGTACTGAAAGACGAGGTCTTGTAAATTATTGTTTCTTAATCAATGTACGTTAGCATTGAGCATACGGTATTGATTATGCACTACTTTGAGTTACCAAATGATGCGGGTTTTTCGCAACCCAATAAGCCTGATATATTGGGTAGTGGTGATTAATATCTAGCGGTGCTAGGATTGCTATTATGTTGAATCGTGCGCGAGGTGAGTCTCGTTTGATAACATCCTAAATAGGAGCTTGAAATAAGGTTTTGTTATTCGGATCCTAGCTAGTTGGAGTTTGATTACTCTATGAATAATAAATAAGAATTGCTTGCTGAGTCCACTCTTGGAGTTAATAAGATATTAATTAATTAAGTCCATAACAGACACTAATTAATTAATGGATGTTTCTATCTTAAGCGCGGGAAATAAATATCAAGTAATGGAAACCCGAAGTACTTATAATTTTGGATTTGGATGAGGAGTGCAATATTACTTCTGTAGTGGCTGCTCGTAATATTCCAATTATAAGCTTATATTAAATTGGGTTTAATTTAATTGTTAAAAAGCTAATTGGAGGATCTCATATCCAAAGCCTTCCATAGATCCCTGTCTGGGCCCAATATGTGACTTATTATAAATAGGAGAATAAAGGAGACAGAAAATACAATTATTTTTCTACAAAATTTTCGTCCCCCTCTCTACTTAGTAGTGGGACGATTTTCTCTCCTCCAAGGGAAAGGATTTCCGTCTTCTTTATTTAAGTCCTAGTACACTGGTGAGATCAACCCACCACGATATCAGTTTACAGTCCGGGAACCAGACAGAAGATCCTTGGTTTTGTACTAAAGATCTTCACGTGGAGAAGGCACTAGCTATCTTCGATTCTTTGGAGAATCATCAAGGTATAGTGGCTAAACCGTAGAAAAGCATGTTTTAGGTTTCAGTTAACTTAAAGCATGTTTTATTTGAGTTATGAGCATGATACATGTGATAATTACGCGAATAGAATTTATCTAAATAATCTGCTAAATAGATCATGACTATTATGTAATCGATTTATGTGAGCGCTTCCGCTACCAACCCCTTCAATTGGTATCAGAGCCAGTCTTTGGCCCGGTCCACTCCCCTGGTTTGGACGATAGTTCCCATGACCTCCTTGATTGTTGCTGAACTGACCTCCTGATCCTTGATTCCCCTTGTGTGTATGCTGGAAATTCTGATTGTTTCCCGTGGCATTCCTCTGGTGTGGTGGCAAATAAGAACTCCCTTGATTACTCTGGTTTCGATTGTTCCAATAGGGTTGGACCCCTAGATTGCGATAACCCCAGTTGTTTGGCCATTCCTGATTCTTCCCCGACTAGTTCGAATTATGCTGTGGTCCGTCCTGACTGCGGTTAGGCCAATTCTGCTGGGCTTCTGCTGGACCTGGGTACTGTAGCTGGAGCTGTTGGTTCCCATTGCTCACCTGAAACAGGGGTTGTCTCTCCATGGTGCCTACTTAATCTTTCACTGATTCCAGCTTGTATTTTGATTATTTTGATTCCAATTCCCCACTGCATTCACCTGGGCTTGAAATTCTCCATCGGGCGGTGGACCATAATAGTGTTGGAGTTGATTTTCCTCTGGACCTGGCGGTTTCTCTTTTTCCTACGAGGTAGGGGAATTCTTCTTCTCAATTGCACTCAGAAGTGCCTTCTCCAACCGGTCTATCCTGTCCCCAATTCCTTCCCCTTCTTGTTCCTTTACTGCATTAGCCGAACCTCTCCTCATGATACGTGGGTGTCATACGTCTTCTTTGCATCAATCAACTTTCCCAAAATCTCACGTGCTTCACTTGCCTTGTTCTTGGTAAAATTCCCGCCGCTCGAGGAATTCATTAAGTCCTTAGACTCAGGATTAGCTCCTTCATAGAACAAGTAAAATGTCTCAGCCTCCATCATCCTATGATTAGGACAAGCGTCGAGCAGCCCCTTAAACCGAGACCAGTATTGGCTCAAGGACTCATCGTAGTCCTGCTTACATTCCTGAATCTCCTTCTTTAGGGCGTTTGTTTTGTTGGACGGGAAGATATAGCCCAGGAATTCTAGTTTGAAATCCTTCCATGTGTTGATCGAGTCAGGTGGAAGCCTCAGCAGCCAAGTATTGGCCTCCCCTTTAAGGGCAAATGGGACTGCACTCAGTGGCATCGTTGGGCCGCTTTTGGATGCTGCACAACTTACTAAACTCATTTAGGAAATCGTAAGGATATTCATTCCTCCGTCCAGAAAACATAGGCAAAACACCTAGCACGTTTGTCTTAATATCAATAGATCTCTGTCGCTGATTCGAGACTATGGCATGGGCGGGTTCACCATCCAGATGCGCGGTGAGTGAACCGATCTCCGGGTCAGGATCCTCCAAGTGTGCCATATCTATGTCTGCCTCCTCCTCTGTTTCGGAGTGCTCTATTTCTGTAGACGACTTCGGGTCCTCTTCTCCTGACGAATTCCACTCCTTTTCACTTTTTGATTCGAACGAAAATAGATCTACTGTCGTAAACCCTGATCTGGTGGTGACTGTGGATGTTGATTCCTTGACCTGCCACCTGACTTGAGTGACCCTCGACCCAGATGGGTAACTCCAGTTCCCAAATCGTGAGCCCTTGCTTATAAACTGTCAGGAAAAACAAATAACAGAAATTAAAACTATGTACACCAAATCTTTAAACACGTAAACAAACTACGCCATCCATCCCCGGTAACGGCGCCATTTGAAGAGTCGCAAAAAGTCAGCGAGGTGTGTTTGAAATAAAATCTCCCGATCCAGAGAATCCACTAGACACCGGGTCTAGGAACTCAGAGAATCTTTGGGTAACCTGTCGTTGGGCACACAATCACTTCCTTCGCCCTTCAAAACACTCAACCCGCTATTGCTAAAAAGATTAGTACAGGGAAGCAGGGATCGAATCCACAGAGACAGATGTGTAAGTAAACATGCTCAAAGACCTGGAAGCTATTTTTGGTTGCTGCCACACAATTTTCGGGGTTGAGCTTTAATTCCTAGACTTGGTAAATGAAACACTCTATTCTAACAGCTAGATCTAGACAGGCACATGCATAATGACTAAAAGTATTTGAAACAACTACTTGACTGGGTAAACGACTTCCTAAGCTAGCCTAGACAGAGGAAAAGCGAAACGTGGGGACCATTTCCTTAAAAGACATAGTACGACTGAAAAGGCTACAGATTAACCAACTAAAGGACTAACTAACAGCGACATCATCTTCTCTAACTTTTAACACGAAATAACCGGTGAAAAAAAACAGAGCAAGCTAGGATCAAAACAAGGCGAACAAAATTAAACCGATAAACACGATTACCTACTGAAACTGAAATAGATCTGCGATTCCTAGACGAGGCAACGAGTAAACAGAACTCAAATTATCACAACTATGCAAATGCGAACAGATCTACACATCGGATGCTTCATCCACTCCGGATCCAAGCAATCCACAACAATCAAACACCGTTTCCATCTTCGATCTTCTCGGATTTTGCTAGATTCAACTGATCAACTACAGATCTCCATGCAATTCAAACTCCAAACTCAAATCAATCAACAATATCCACCGAAACAAACAGATAACACGACAAGAACATAACTGAAACCAAAACAACACTTTCCATAGCAAAATGTAAAGTATTCCAACGAGGGAATAACAAAACACAACCGAGCTTCGAACAGCGTAGACTCGGGGAAATACGAAATGTAAACAGAAAGCAAATAACGATTGTATCTTCGCCTCCGTAGAGACGGTATTACACCACAACTGAACAAGAAACGTGAACCCCCAAATGATCCCCCTTAGTATGTGTGTAGAGAAAAAAATGGAAAAGCTAAGCTAAGAGCCGATGTTGTGAAAAAGAGATGATGCTTCATGTTGATCGCGTGCTCTTTATTTATAATAGGTAGAGCTACTAGACTGTTCTTGTGATTCCCATTTTGCCCTCCATTTGGATGCTCCTTCGTCTAGTAACTTTTCCTTCTTCTGCTCACTTTTCCCGCCAACTCCTTTCTCCAGGTAATCTTCGTCTTTTCCTTGGGGCTGGCATTTTCTCTTCATACCTGGCTTATAAAACCTTGTTAGACCCTGGAAATCACAGAAGTTATCCCCATAACCAATGCATGAAATTAGCCTTATCACATACCTTCCATATTGGACAGCGATAATAACGTCGACAAGGATGAACGGACTGGCAGCGAAAGCGTGCAGTTAATTTCAATTCAAATAAATCAGATAATCAAGATTTATTTAGTCGATTATTTAGACAAATTCTATTCGCGTAATTATCACATGTATCATGCTCATAACTCAAATAAGTCATGCTTTAAATTAATTATAACCTAAAACATGCTTTTCTACGGTTTAGCTATTTTACCTTGATGATTCTCCAAAAAATCGAAGATAGCTAGCGCCTTCTCCACGTGAAGATCTTTAGTACTAAACCACAGATCTTCTGTCTGGTTCCCGGATTGTAAACTGATATCATGGTGGGCTGATCTCACCAGTAAACTAGGACTTAAATAAAGAAGACGGAAAACCTTTCTCATGGAGGAGAGAAAAATCGTCCTTCTTGTATATGGAGAGGGGGACGAAAATTTTGTTAGAAACAAGTGTGTTTTCTGTCTCATATATTCTCCTATTTATATTAAGTCACATATTGGGCTTAGATATGGATCTATGGAAGGTTTTGGATATGGGATCCTCCAATTAGCTTTTATCTAATTAAATTGCACCCCAATTTAATACAAGCTTTTAATTGAAATATTACGAGCAACCACTACAGAAGTAATATTGCATTCCCCATCCATATCCGGAATTATAAGTAATCATGGTTTCCATTTCTTGATATTTATTTCCCGCGCTTAAGATAGAAACATCCATTAATTAATTAGTGTCTGTTATGGACTTAATTAATTAATATCTTATTAACTCCAAGAGTGGACTCAGCAAGAAATTCTTATTTATTATTCATAGAGTAATTAAACTCCAACTAGCTAGGTTCCGAATAACAAAACCTTATTTCAAGCTCCTATTTAGGATGTTATCAAACGAGACTCACCTCGCGCACGATTCAACATAATAGCAATCCTAGCACCGCTAGATATTAATCACCACTACCCAATATATCAGGCTTATTGGGTTGCGAAAAACCCGCATCATTTGGTAACTCAAAGTAGTGCATAATCAATACCGTATGCTCAATGCTAACGTACATTGATTAAGAAACAATAATTTACAAGACCTCGTCTTTCGGTACATAGCATAAAGACATGTCTCGCTGTTAGATCCAATTCATTGTTATACCACACCAACGTCATCTTATTTCAGTAAGGCTTAGAAAAATCGGACTGAAATTGCAACCTTTCACTGACATTGCAACCTTTCACGATAGGTAGTCTAAGCTTATTTCAGTAAGACATGTCTCTCTGTTAGATGCAATTCAGTGCTATACCACACCAACGTCATCTTATTTCAGTAAGGCTTAGAAATAATCGGACTGACATTGCAACCTTTCACGATAGTTAATCTAAGCCTATCTAGGTTGTGAAATTCTTCTTTTTCTTTGTTCAACTCTGACCGTGTTACCTTAAAGTGAACGTCGCCCACAACCGGTCTACTAAAACAAAGACTTAGACTTTGTTAAGTTACTTATACATTTAAACATGTAATAAACATCCATTAAATGTAAAACATAACAACATTATGACAAAAATAATCTATTTTATTCATTTAAAATAAAATAAGAGTTTCAACAGTATTCAATCACTCGAAAGGTGATTTCTAGTATACAAACTCTAACACAGGATTCGCAGTAGTCCTAGATATCACTAGCTTGGCCTCAAGATCATGTTTGCAGTTCACACTCTCGGGACGAGGCTAATTCCAATTAAAGCTTGAACCGTACGATTGAAAACTAGAAGAAGACATTGCAAAAAGCACCTGAAAATTGAAACCCAACACATTCAAAACTTAGACGCATAAACCCTAAATTTTATACAATCCAAATCCACCCAAATTCATATGCAAAATCAACCCATATTCAGCTGCAAAAACCACCCAAAATCAGCTGCAAAATCCATCCAAATTCATATTCAAAATTGACCCAAATTCTTATGCAAAACCAACCCAATTTCAGCTGCAAAATACACCGAAATTCAGATTCAAAATCGACCTAATTCACCTTACCGGTCAGAGTCAGAGTGCGGAAAGAGTGCAAGTTACCCAAATTGCTATGTCAAACTCAGCTATAGGATGACTGAATGAGTGGAGGGGGGGGGGGGGGTGTAAAATTGAAGTGAGAGAAGAGAAATGAATTTCTAATTTGTATTCCCTTAAATAGAGATAAATACAGATCATGTGAAATATCACCTTTGATTAAAGTAACTGGATAGGTAAGGCCTGCAAGTTCTGTAGATGATGACAGAATAGGTCTGCCAGTTTGAGTGTGTGACATCCATGACACAAAACATGCATCATTATATATATTAAAATATTTTTATTTATTATTGCATTTTTTATAGTGTTATTTGCATAATAAATAGTACATAATATTATATATATTGCCTTAATTCATAAATAGTTAATTTAAATGTGTGCTAGTGGAACGTGTACATGAATCATGAAGCATATTGTGCATTTTTTTACTAGTATCTTAATTGGTAAGTTTCATTTTATATATTTGTATTTAGAATATTAAATGATTATTTTGTTTATAATATACGTGGGTGACACGTATCAATATTGATTAACTATAAACATTGATTAACTGGAGAGTGTTATATTGCTAACTCAATGCTTAATTGCTAACTACAATTTAATAATAGCCATTAGATATTCAAATTAAAGGCCTAGATCATCAACCACAAAATGTCAATACGATCAACAAAAAATATCAATAAGGCTATAAAATTAATTCCAATAAAAATCAATAGGGGTATTAATGTCAAGTTAGTTATAACTAACTTTTAAAAGAAATCTCAACACTTTAAATTCGTATAATATATATCAAATTAAAGATAATTTTATAAGGATTCCAACGATATACCACATGCATATGTTCCGACGTCAAAATTTGAAAAAAAAAATCTAGAATTTTCGTATTTTTCGTACACAGGTTAATGTCAATGCAGCTAAGATAATATGTCAATATAAAGCATATACAATGTCAATCCTAAATTTGTGTTGATATTCTCAAAGCATTGTGTTGATATTTTCGAAACACTATATTGACATTTTCATCCAAAATCCTAATTTGGCGTTTTTTTTATCTTTTTCGATTTAATTAATAAAAACGAAAATTACACGTGGCAAATTATAGACCACACGTTTTTTAAAATCATGTGGCCTTAAATTAGTTGTAGTTAGCAATTAAATGATGAGTTAGCAATTGATCACTCCCCTTGACTAACTATATGCATGTCATTTGGATTACTAATATTTTAATTAATAGGCTTAAGTCGGCAAGTGACCGACGTGAACTTTGATATATAATTATACATATTTATGCGAAAAAAGGAGATATTAGAGGAGAGTAAACGAAAAAAAAATTGAAAAATGCAAGGAATTTATTGAAGTTCACCTTGGGTTTTTAGTTGATCAAGAGTTATAAATCAAGAGTTGGAATCAGAAGTTCAATAAGTTTACTTATCGTAAAGGTGTGTATAAATCACACTTTTAATTTTATATATTTTATATGATTGCTTGCTATGTCTTAAATTAGAGTGAATATTTGAATAATATGATGTGAGACGAAATGGTAATGTGTTATTTGAAATTGATGGTGGAATATGTGAACGAGCAATTGATATGTTTTCATATGACATTAGAAATGAATATGAGAGTGGTGAAATTGATATGTTTTCATATGGCATTATAATTACTTGAATCATGGGATTAAAGAGGATATATGACAGTCTTTCCCTGAGTCTGATATCAATGACAATAGACCTACGGGTCATATACAATAATAATAGACCTACGGATCAAAGAAAATATGCAAAGAGGGGCCTTCGTGGAAAGTTCTAATCAAAGAGGGACCTTCGTGGAAAGGTCAAATAATTAAAAGGGACCTTCAGGTCGTATACAATGGAAATCCCGGGCAGATACCAGGCTTGATCTGTCACAGAATAATGAAAAGAACGGAGAGACATATGCATATGAATATTAAATTTTTTATGATATTTATTACTTTCGGTGATATATGTTGGTGAATGATTGTGTTTGATATCTGGGATGTAGAATTAAAGGTAAGGTTTATATACACTGAGTTGTGGCTCATATAAACCACTAATATTTTTCAGAATAAGATATCAGTAAAGTTTTTGGTTGACGTGGCTCATAGGAATTGCACGTGTTATCAGGTTCGGCGGCTGGCGCATTTTTTTACCTTCTCATCATCATTTTGCATGTAGATAAATGTGTAGTATATAGAGTGGTGAGAGAGTCTCACTACAGTTTAGAATACTTTGAAATGCACCTGATATAATATGTGGATTTTATGTAGTTGACATGTGGATTTATTTTAAATTTTGAATTTATTTATGGTAAGTGTATACGTCAAAAGGGTTGAGGTGTGACAAAGTGTAATATGTCTAAAATGCCCATGAAGGCATTTGGGTATTTTAGTCTGAAAATTGGCTACAAAAACATGATACGTGATTAATTTTAAGGTTAGGTACATCCGGGGGTATTTTTATTTTCTGAGGGACCTACAGTGTCACAACTGGAAACGTTAGAGACTTTTGATGTAGTTAACTCTACTTTTAAAGTATTAGTTTTATAATAAAATATGAGTAGGAATGAATTAGTGGAATATGGGGTCCACTACAAAAAATGGTAAAAAGTGAAGTGTGTCAAATTTTCAGGGACGGACCAAAATGTTAAACTGTGTCAAACTTTCAGGGACGGAGGTAGTACTAGCTAAATATTCCCGATGTCTCCCAAAAATTGATAAAGTTGTACATGGCACAGGTTAATTTTAATCTGCAATTGATAAAGTCAGAGATATAGAAAAAGTAAGAAAGAGATGGGGAAAAGATAATAGTAGTATTAATGGATTGTGACTCACGTTATTAGTAGTTAAAGTTTTGGGGAACGACCCTAAACGGTAAAACCAGTCCATTTTTTTTTAAACAGAGAGTATAATATATAAAACACTTCCAATCCATTAATTGAAAAAAATATATACATGCTTAGAAGAAAATGTATAAACAAAAAAAAGATTCGAATAAAATATGATAAGTATAGTAAAAGTCAAAATTAAAAACAAAATATTCTAACTCACTTCATTCATATTCTATTATAAAATCAATATAAAAAAATAGATCCCATATATTCCACTAATTTTCCAAAACCTACTATTCTTTACATTTCCTAGAAGTTGTGCTAGATAAAATGTGACTCCTACTGTAGGACGGAGGGAGGACTACATTAGCAGTGATTAGCTTCATTTTGCTCTTGCTTCTCCACTATTGTTGATCTGCCGTAGCAACATTATTTACCTCTCACAATTTGCACAAAAATGATGCTTTTCCACAGATCTCCGAACAAAAAAAGCTTCAAAAAGTACTTCTGCAAACCCTGCTGTTCCAACCACGCCGGCAAGCCGTCCAGGTACCTGGTATCATGAGAGAAAGAGGGGTATAAACATGCGTGTGAGTTCGCATAGTATGTATGCATGTTCGAGAAAGGGTTGTGTATGTATGTGAGCGATGAAGAATGTGAGATTTATATAAATAATTGGAGATGGTCAAGGTGTTGCTAATGAAGAATGTAGAGCTACTTACTTCAAATGAAGAAATGAGATTTTTACATTATCAACGGATATACACATGAAATTCCAATATTTTGATATAGACATCAGTACATCACTATACTTGATTTAACACATAAAGATATTAATGATATTAATATCTTATTTAATGCTTAAATAATTTTACATTTGTTAGCATTTTTTAATTTTTACTAATTTATTATTATTTATATTATATTGATGCGAATCAAATATTCATTTTTTTTTTCCCATTACACTTTATAGGTACTACACATATTTTAACTCAATTTAACACAACATTGCCATTATAGGGCATGAAACGAGACAAAAAATGGAATTAGAACGAAGACCCGAGTAAAAAATGAACTTTGGAATTGGTTTAGAATGTTGTAATCTATCGAATGGAAATGCGACAAGAGTCACTTGGACAGTCTGAGTCTAAGCGACCAAAAATTCCAAGACAGAGGTTGGATTTGACCGAGTGAGCGACCAAAAATTCCAAGACAAAAGGTTTCACTCAAATGAGTGGTGTTGTGTGAAACCACAAATTGATAGTTTTTCATAATTTTTAAGTGGCGTTTTGGGGCTCATTTTGGGGGCATCCTGACAATATGAGAGAGACGAAAGAGAGGATAAAGAGGATGAAAGGAAGAAGGAAGCCACTCCGGCCAAGTTCCGACGATCCAAGTCAAAGCCACTGTCCCATTTCACGAGAACATGACACTCATGGTTTTTGTTGTGTTTTGTAGTATCATATTTCTAGGCTAAACTCCCTATTGTTGCTCCTAGTATTGTAACGCCTCACTTTTTGAATTCTATTTTTTGAACTCTCATTTTTGCATTTATTGTTTTTGTTAAATGCCGCAAAGTTAATGAAATAAATGTCATGAGTGGAGTGTTTACATGATTGTTATTATTTAGTATTTTTGTGACCTAATCCGATTAAGTGATTTGATTGTGCGGTTGACTTAATTAATTTCATTTATTATGAGAGGAGGCGTATCGAGTAATCTAATATTTTTATGTATTCGTGCGAAATGGAATTTCAATATAATTGTTGTTCAAAGTGCTTGAAATAACACCAAAACACTAAATAATTTGTTATACAAATTTGAATTGTGATTGTGCAATCACAATTGGAATTTAATAATCCCTTATATTAAGGACTATTTAATTAACTCAATTCCATGTATGAAATAATTTGTTATACAAATTTGAATGGTGATTGTGCAATCACAATTGGAATTTAATAATCTCTTATCTTAAGGACTATTTAATTAACTCAATTCCATGTTGGGTATGAATTAAATAAATAATGAAAGTCCAATACTTTTTGAAATACTGCAATTTAATCTTTGGTCTTAGTGTAATTAAAATACAAGAGGTCTGTTGCCAAAAAAAATGAAAATAAATTAATCTAATTTCTACTCAAGTGTGAGCCCTAATACCCCTTCCAATAAAGCAGCGCTAAGAGCGTCTCCGGTGGCGCCCCTCCCACTAGAATTTCCCACAAAACTGCCTGCCACGTCATCACTAGCCCCTCCCATTCCACTGCCACATCACTAGCCCTTCCCACTGCACTAGGACTTCCCACTAGGACTTCCCGCAATAAAATTAAATTCACAATTAAAATTAAAATTTACGGAATTAAAATTCGACACGAATACGAACGGGGAAATGCGAATATTTCATCAATAAAAAAAACATACATCATTCGAAAAAAAAAATTACAGAGAAAAAAAAGCAACCACATCAACTTGCACCCCTTCGCGTCCAAACCTCTTCGATTATATCCTCCTGAAGTCGAATATGGGCATCTCTTTGCCGCATGTCGGCAAATGCGCGCAACCGCTCAACCTCTCCATGAGGTACCCCCATGTTCACATTCGCACTGGCCACGCCGTGGCTTGGACCGGCACCCGTATCATCTTCGTTGGTCCACTGAGTCAGTTCGTCCCCTTCACTTTCGACAATCATGTTGTGCAAAATGATACATGCGTACACGATGTCGTCGATGTTGGGAATATACCACTGCCGTGCCGGACCCCTCACCATCCCGCATCGACTCTGGAGCACACCAAATGCGCGCTCAACATCCTTGCGCGCTGCCTCCTGACGGGACGCAAAGTAGGACTTCGTTGGTCAGACCGCATGCTTGATCGTCTTCACAAAGACGGGCCAGTTTGGGTATATCCCATCCGCCAAATAGTATTCCATATTGTGCTGGTTTCCGTTGGCGACGAAACTGATGGCGGGACCAACGCCATTGCACTGATCGTTGAACAGGGGCGACGACTTGAGGACGTTGATGTCGTTGTTCAACCCAGCGAATTCAAAATAAGCATAACATATCCACAGCCGGTAGTCAGCTACAACTTCAAGGATCATCGTGGGATGCTTGGCTTTGAAGCCGGAAGTGTGTAACCCCTTCCATGCGACGGGGCAATTCCTCTACTCCCAATGCATACAATCTATGCTGCCCAACATCCCAGGGAACCCATGCATATTTATCAGGCGCTGGAAGTCTTCGGGGCTCGGACGACGAAGATACTGATCCCCGAATATCGATCTAACGCCCGCGCAAAAAATCAGCAGACACTTCGACGGCTGAAGACTCGCCAATGTGGAGGTACTCGTCGAACATGTCGGCCGGGCCTCCGTACACCGGTTTGCCTGATTGCGGCAATGCACTTCTGTATTGCCGCGTGTGTCCGGGTTTGCCAGCCGCATCCTCCCTGATCATGAAAAACTCGTATCTTCTCTCTAAAGCACCCACGATATGCATAAACAGAGGACGATGCATCCTAAAACGTCGCTGGAATAAGGCATCCCCAAAATGCGGCTGCGGAGTAAAGTAGTCCTCATACAACCGAATATGTGCAGCAATGTGGACCCGGGGTACATGATGTCGGCGATGGATCGGCCGAGGTACCGCCGCCGCCGCCGCCTCTGCCGGAGCAATCGATCAATCGCCTCTTGCACAACGAGATCCAATTCATCATCACTATCACTATCACTATCACTATCACTAGCGCCTCCGCCACTACCACTCGCACGACTACTCTCTATTAGATATAATTGAAAAAAAGAGGTTAGAGAGATAAACTTGTCTACACAAGTGGTGTGAATGAAATGAAGTTGGGGGAGCCCTATTTATAGAGTTTTTTTTTTTAAATAAATAAATAAAAATTAAAAATTGCGGACGTCCGACCTTTACCACAGTGGCGGACGTCCGGTCGGACGTCGGTGCGAGGGGCGAGGCCATCCGACGGGCACTCGGGACGGGCGTGGGCGCCCTTCCCACCCACTACGGCTGACGTCCGGTCGGACGTCGATGAGGGGCGACCGGGACGTCCGCCGGTGGAGATGCTCTAACGATCTTTTCTCCTCTACGCTTCACGCATTTCTCTCCAATCTGCAAATCATGTTCCAAAAATAGTTTCAGTCAATCACCCTAATCAGTTTTTAATTAGAAATTAATCCCGCCGTTAGTAATTCACAAAAACCTAAATCTGTTTCTCCAACTCTTCACAAAACTCACAATTTGAGAAAGAGACCGCGAGGAGAGAATGCATAAACGAATTTCTTCATCTTTCTCTAGCAGACACATTTCTTCCTCACAATCGCAACACCACGAGGTAATATCACAATCTATTCCTAGTGCTCAAATCATTATAATAATTTTGTAACAGAGAAAGAAATGACAGAGGGAAGACGGCTAGGCAATTTTGACACACATTCAACCCGATCACTTCCGAATTTTTGTTTGCCTCCCCAATTTAGCTTCCTCATTCATTCATAAAACCATACAGATTTGTTTCCTTCCAAAGCATAATATGAATTTGATAATAGCATAACTTCGAGGATTCAAATCCACAATTCCCTAACTAGATCGAAATCAAGTTAAGAACTTATCTGCGGGGCTCTGATTGGGACTGTGAGTCAATGAAACAGTGGGCAGCAGCAGTGGCAAGGTCGCGCTGAACGTCGAGCGCTACTGTCGGCGTGTATCTCGAAGCAGCGGAAGATTCCGACAGAGACGAGTCAGTGTGAGGTTGAAAGAAATAGAAAGAGGAGGAGGGAGGCAGCCGACTTTGCGAAGCAATCGGTTGTGTTCAATTTGTGAATTTAGGCCTTTTTTGTTTTGGAAATTTTGTTTCTTTTAGTATTGGGTCATAGTGTTGGGCTGCCACTTTAAAAAAAATGTGTTAAGCTTTGATTATCTTTTGTTTTGGGCCAGGCTAAAAATTTAATAAGTTGTTGGGTTCCCAACTTTATTTACTTCGGAGCCGACTTTCAACTCACGAGACATGAGTACACTTCAAGGAAGAAGAGATGGATGAGAAGGAGCTAACCACATGAATTCTTGGGACGTAAGCGTCCGACCGACGTCGCCCGCGACACCTTGGGCAACCGGAATTAATAGAAATAATGAAAGTTTATGCATAGATACGCTGAATTAAATATTGTGAATCAATTAAAATTCAAGTCCAAAAATTTCCGACAAACGAGAATAGAATTTCAAAGCCTTAGGATGCATGCATCATAACTTATTTTATTTGATTAATTATGTTGATGAATGTATATTTACTATTTTTTTAAAAAGGTGTTTTCTTGCAAGCGAGTCGTGGCCAAAGTGAAAATAAAGTAACTTGTAAAAATTAAGCTAACGAGGTGAGCTTTCTTTTTAAATAAGGACTATGTTCTACATACGTTTTTGTGAAATGGAGGTGAAGTATGTTTGTCATACCATGTTTTATGTTTTGATTGGAACCTATCTGAAGTGTCTTTTGTCAGGTATGTTTAATCGAATTTGAGTCCCAATAGGACTGCAAACCCTGGTCGGACTAGTGTACACCGATGATAGATCGTGTGCATCTTACAAGTTGGCCGATCCAGTCATGTATGTTCATATATGGTATGATGATGGTGAATGTCGATGGGAATTGGTTGCACAACCAAATTTATGATGAAAGGTTTTAGTGCCTTAGGCCTGTTGTTTAAAGTTAAAACCCCGATGGTTACTAAATGATGGCATGACAAATATTTTTATGAACTTTGTTTCCGGCATAAGTCCACTGAGTATTTTTACGGTACTCAGCCCTGCATGTGTTTTCCTTGTCATTGTGAGCGGCGACGAGCTTGGTGGTGTTGAGTGCTGATGTTTTGGCCGTCGTTTTCTTTGATTTTCGAACGTCGTCTTGTCTTCGTACATGACTTCATTCATTCTCTTGAACGCTTTCGTTGAGATATTATTATCTTCCCCAATTAAGTTTTGAACCCTATCCGTTGTTGGTTATTGATTATGGTACTCGTTGTCTCTGAATTAATGTCGAGACATTACTTTGATGTTTCCTTATTTATTGGAATATTAAATGTTTCGGTGATAAGTATGTCGTTGAATATTTCGAGGATGAAGTATTAAATGTTATCATGATTCTTATGAATATGGTTGTTATAATCTCGATTTAGTTTATCCTATCATCTTTTTTAACATAGGGTTAGATTGAAAAAGTAGATAATAAGCTATTAATCTTGTTGTTTATGTGATAGTAATAGTTGATTAAATGGAAATCGATCACCAATGCTTCACCATCTAAAAGATCTTTGAAGAGGCGGGAAGAGTAGAGCATGTTCAAGTCGTTGTTTGATCCGGTCACACCGAAATATGCATGCCAAATCTATATGCAGTAGTCGGCGACCGCTTCAAGGATGAGCGCTAGGCCACCGCCTTAGTGGTCAGACAATTTTTCCACTTCCAATGCATGCTGTCAATGCTTCCAAGCATGCTGGGAAATCCATGGACTGCTTCGTGAAGATGAACCATCCGTTGATAATCTTAGGTGGTGTGTGCCCAAAGGAATTCCTCACCGAAAGCAGAACAAACCAAATATAGAATAGTAAATATATTACTCCCTCCGTCCCGGCTAAGATGACACATTGCTTAGCGGCATGGAGTTTTAGGAGTTATTGGTTAAAGTGTTTAATTGGAGAGAGAAAAGGTGGATGTAAGTATTAAAGTAGAGATATAAAGAAAGATGAATATTTTAATAAGAGTGACAAAAAGTGGTTGAGTGGATTAATTGGAGGGAGAAAGTTTCCAAAAAAGGAAATGTGTCATCTTAGTTGGGACAAACTGAAAAGGAAAATGTGTCATCTTAAGTGGGACGGAGGGAGTACTATTTTGTTACACATGCATTATAGGTAAAATGTTTGACTTCAACTTCAAATATATAAGAAATATAAGTATTAATTTAGATATTAAATAGTGTAATTGATATTTTTATTCCAAAACACACATAGAGACATGGCCAAATTAAAGAACCCTTATTGGTTTATTATTGTTCTCAATGTTTCTTATTCCCAATTAAAATTGCAGAGCCTTTAAGCCTATGAGGGCAATTCTTGTTCCCAATTTAACAATGGCATAGACTATAAATGTGGCTATTCCTACTCCAAATTACTCATCTTCTACCCCTTCCATTCTTACAAATTCTCGCTCCAGTCGGCGTGTCGATGCAGGAGCAGCCAAGCAACGTCGTAGTAGGAGTGTGAAGACGCCGGAAGGAGGCATAATCGGGGGAACTTTTCTATTTAAACTTCCTTTCTTTTTTTCTTTGTTTCTTAACATAGGCAACTTTTCTAGATCAAGTACAATTTAATATTCCTCTATTTCACAACATGCACTTTTTTTTTCTACATTTAATCTCTTCAATTTTTTTACAAAAGAAAACAAAATACTATACTAACCCAATGAATTGTCCCCATTAATTTGGATTCCAAAGAATATGCTTAAAGGCACAAAATTTGATCCAAAGGGTAAAAGAAAATTTTGAAATAGGTCAAATTTTTTGGATATAAAAGTAGGCTATGATATGATTGCCTAACATCTTTTCCTTATCAACTTAAACACTATGTAACCAGAAGAGAAGCAATTTTTAGAAACAAAAACATGCATGCAGATATATGACACAAGAAAGAATTAAGGCTCAAATTTCATAAGGTATAAGCATGATTTAAAGTGAACAAGCAATTTACTACTTATGCACATTTTCACCAAACCATCAAATCAAAACATTAAGCCATATTTAACCAAAGATGATAAGAACTTTATATCATTGGCTACTCAGTCTAATGAGTCCCTATACATGCGTGTTTCTAAGTTCTTCGTGCTATGTTCTTCACCTTTGGATTTTTAAAACAAAAAGAAAACACAAAAACTTAATGACTCATGCTAATTTTGCAATTAAAAGCATCATTCGCAAGTGTACGAGATATGTAGCACATGGGAAACTAAATTATCGGTCCACAAAGACTAAAATGCTAGAATGAATATTATGATGCAATGTCAAATACTATCTAGACTAAGGAACAATGTTGTTTGGTTTTCTTAACTAAGAACAAAGAACAAACAAGCAAATAGAGACAATTAACTAAGTAAAGCAAGTAAAAGATGATTTTCACACAAATTGGGAAAGATAGGAAATGATCCGTTAGAATGGATCAGGGGTGTCATCTACAGGTCATGCTCATTAATTGAGCCTCAATTGTGGTTAGGAAAGTCGGGATGATTGGTTAGACCCTCTCTCGAGTGCATCTAACGCATTGATCGGCCTCTAATGTCGGAGTCTCCTCCCTACAAGTCAAAGCCGACTCCTAAGACCTACGGACTCAAGCCCTCTCTAGCACATGCATGCATCTCTCGATCACATGAGTTGCACGTAGTTATTGATTACACATCTATCCTAATCATGCACTTCTCATTACCGACAATTAAGCAAAAGATGTATCTAATTGGTAGCTAAGCAATTAGATAATAAAAGATCAATAATGAACAAAATGAACAAATGAGATAGATAAGCATTAAGCCAAAGGATCAATCCATACAATCTATCCAAACTTCACCAAATCCCTAAAGGAATATAGCTACTCATGATCAAAGGAAAAACAAAAAGAAAAACAAAGAAATCAAAGCAAAACATAGATGTAAAAATTTTTAAACTAGAACTCCATATATGTGGAATTGATGTTGGGGAGTCTTCTTCTTCAATCTCTTGAGAGAGGAAAGCTCATTGCATTCAAATCCTTTTCAATCTCTTGATCTCTTGCTTAATTTGGTAGTGTGGAGTTAGAGATCGAAATATGAGTAGGATCCCTTTTATACTTGGAGTGAAAAATGTGCAAAATAAGGAGTCTGTCACAAACGCCCGATCGGGCGATTTGCAAGTGCCAAAACGCCCGACCGGGCGTTCTATTCTGGATCTCGTAAGCTGCAAAAATGCCCGACCAAGCGTTTCTTTGGGTGGAAAACGCCCGACCAGGAGAAGTTTATGTATCTTGATGTGCACTTCCAGCCATAACACCCAGGCGGGCAAACTCTCTATATTGGCCCGTTCAACTACGTTTAAACTCATTTTAAACCTGTTTTTGCATCAAGACTTCTACGCACACGTTAGCTCTAAAATAAGAAAAATAAGTGGATGAAACCTAAACTTTATAACTCAAATTATTCAACTAGTTGTGATAATCACCTTGCTAAACATCCTAAACTACGAGTTTGTCACTTAACTAAGAAAACAATAAAATTTTTAACTCATGGTCCACCACGTTATCCCCCCAAACTTATTCAAAACTAAGGGTATAATATGTTTGTAAAGTCGGCTGGGACGTGAGTAATCTATAAAAGTAGTAAAGATATGTTGAAATTTCATGCCGAGGCTGGCCGGGGCAAAAATTCAACAAAATTTGAAAAATGCGACTGGATCAAACTGAAAAGACCAACGGACCGCTGGGAGTGACCCAACGGTCGCTGAAAAAGAGTCAGTGCGCAAGCGCCAGCGGTCGCTGGGTTTGCTGCGAAATTTTCATTTTAGCACAAAAACAAAATTAAAACACAAAAATACTGAAAAACATAAGAAAAATGTTGGGTTGCCTCCCAACAAGCGCTCTTTTAGAGTCTAGCTTGACTGTTACCCTTTTTTGCTCTTTAGGAAGTTGCTCTAATGAAACATCTTTTTCCCCCATCACTTTTTCTGAGCTATAGAACTTCTTCACACGATGACCATTGGCTTGTATTAAAGTTCCATCGGGTGCTAACAAATCAATTGTCCCACTACCATAGAACTTCTTGATCATGTAAGGTCCGATCCACTTTAATTTCAACTCCCCAGGAAAGAGGAATGTCTAGAGTTACTCCCACCGTCCCCAAAGAATATGCACTTTGGATTCGGCACGAGTTTTAATGTAAAATTAGTAAAGTAAGAGAGAAGTAGAGAGAAAAAGTAAATATTGTTAGTGGAGAATGGGTCCCACCTCATTAGAGGGAAAAGATTTTCCAAAATTAGAAACTTCATATTCCCGTGGGACGGACTACAAAGGAAAAAAATGCATATTTTTATGGGACGGAGGGAGTATGTAACAAAATAACATCCCCTAGTGTAAGATCTCTTGGGCTAATCATTTTATCATGGTAAGCTTTCATCCTTTCTTTATAGGTACACAGGCTATCATAAGCTTTCATCCTAAACTCATCCATCTCATTAAGAAAAGTGCGCCTTTCTTCTCCGGTCTTGTGGAAATCTTGATTCAACTTCTTCACCACCCAGAAGGACCTGTATCATAACTCAAAAGGCAAATGACATGATTTTCCAAAAACTAACTGGTAAGAAGACATACCTATAAGAGATTTGGTAAATAGGAACCGTATAAACCAAAGTTGTTACTAACACATCCCTAGAATTCTATGAATTTAGTTACACATGATTGAATAATCTACAAAAATAGTTTGCAGGGAAAACATAGAAAACATGAAAACGAAAGCAATAAAACCCAAAGGTTGAATCTTGTAGTCTTGATATTCTCTTGAATCCACACTTCAAACACCTTGGATCTTGATAAGAAGTGGAAAGAACTCTCAAATATTATGCTCTGTAAATTGTGCAGCAAAAGGTTCCTTTGATGAAGCTTGAGGGGGTATTTATAGCTTCCAATTCGTGTGCTTTGATATCGTAAATCCTTCTTCTAGTATGGTAAGTCTTGTAGAGAAAATAGGAAAATTTATGTGCGCTGCGTTTTTCCAGGGACCGCTACACTTTATCCAGCGGTCGCTGTAAATCATCCTGTAGCTTAGCCGTCGCTGCACTGTTTTAACGATCGTTGGCAATCACTATGTAGCTACTGAATCTAAATTAGCGGTCGTTGCGCACATCCCAACGGTCGCTGGGCGTGTTCTTCTTTTCAACTCTATTTTTAGTGGTCGATGGTGGCCAGCGGTCACTGGCTTAGTTGCAGCGTACCACTGGCTGGCTCGAACCAGAATTCCAGCTTCGACTTTTTGGCTATCTTTTTAGGCTTTATTTTGTACATTTCTCACAAAACACGTCAAAATACCAAAATAGAGAAAATGTATAAATAATGGACATGTTATGCAATTTTTACAATCAATATGGACCAAATAATGTTCTTAAAATAATGCAAAATCCAAGCGTATCAATAATCAAGGGAAAAAGTACAATAATTAGCATAATTGAAGGCCAAAATGAGGAAAATGGAATCAACCGGGTCCTAGTAACACTTTGGGTGACTAATGGTGGAAAACACTCGACCTCCGGGCTTTGAGAAGAAGCCGATTCTTAAGTATCAAATGGGACAAATTTTCTCCTTCATGACAAAGAATTAAAAGGAGACTGAGCACTTTAAAGAGAAGACGACTAAAAAGTTTGGTCAAACTGATGCTACAATAAAAATTTAGAAATAATGATAGGCCAACTTGCAGCAACCAAGTGACAAATCCCAAGTGATACAGTGACAAATCCGAAATGTAATGAGCATTGCAAATGTAACATTGAGAAACATAAAATATTTAGGTTCAATGCCAATAATGGATAACCAAAGGTCTTCCGACATCTCACACATAGGCGAATGAGATGCTAGGCTTGCATTCTTTGCACGCAGGGGCAGACGAGGTGTGTACGAGAAGTTTGATACACTTTCCATGTAAACGCATATCACTTTCTATAGAGAAGACTCTACGTGAATAACAAATATCGAATACACCATTTACAAAAATATGTCTCTCGAATACATCTCGGTTACGCACTATATGGTACCAGGACAGGTTAAGTTCTAGGGGTGGACTCAGAAAAATCTTATCACTGCTCTATACCTGTTCTCGAACCCTAAAACCGCCGAAGGAATCTGCTAAAAAGGAAGGAGAACATAAAGCGTTGATGAGTTAGAAAACAAAACTCTGATTAATTTCTCCGAAGAATTTGCGGCACAATTTGGAAATTTTATGTGATCTGAACAAACCGAACAGATGGAGGTGGAGCCCAACAAACCATTTTCCGAGCTATACGGGCAGTGGCGGAGCCAAAAATTTTAAGGTGGGGGGCCTAAACTACCATTAAAATTTGTTGGTTGTGTTCAGTGCTAAATCCCTAAACCTTACGCGGAAACAACTCAGCTGTGAGCAATATAAAAAGTCATGCATAAGAAATGGATGGTGATAAAATTAATTAGTGAATAGATTTTTAAGATTTTATTCACCCATTTTACAAGCAGGTAATATTCGTATGAAATATTTACATAACTATTACTACCTCCATTCCTACAAGCATTAACTGGGCTACATTTAGTTTTTCTCGTACTCGCTTTGTAAAAATGAAAATTGTTAGAGTTTTGTATACTAGAAATCACCTTTCGAGTGATTGAATACTGTTAAAACTATTATTTTATTTTCCAAAGGAATAAATAGATTCTTTTTGTCATATTGTTGTTTTGTTTTACATTTAATGGATGTTTATTACATGTTTAAATGTATAAGTTACTTAACAAAGTCTAAGTCTTTGTTTTAGTAGACCTGTTGTGGGCGTCGTTCACTTTACATCTATGCAATGTCAGTTCTGCACAAAGAAGAAAAAGAATTTCACAACCTAGATAGTGCTAAGACTACCAAGTCGTGAGGAGGTTGCTAATGCTAGTCTCATGATTTCTAAGCCTAACTGAAATAAGATGACGTTGGTGTGGTATAACACCTGAATTGGACTCTAACAATGCGAAACACGCCTTTACGCCATCTAACTGAAAGACGAGTGCCTTTGCGGAATTATCGTTTCTTTATCAACGTATTATCAAGCATCGAGCATACCGCAATGATTATGCACTACTTTGACTTACCTAATGGTGCTAAGTTTTTCGAACCCAATAACCCTGGTATATTCGGTAAAGTGGTGATTAATATCTGGCGGTGCTTTAGGATTTGCTATTACGTTGAATGGCGTGCGCGATGCTTAGTTTGGTTTGATAACATCCTCAAAGAGAAGCCTTGGAAATAAGGTTTTATTATTCGGAACCTAGCTAGTTTGAGTTTGATTACTCTATGAATAATAAATAAGAATTTCTTGCCGAGTCCACTCTTGGAATTAATAAGATATTGACTAATTAATTAAATTAAAAATAGTATGATGATTAATTAATGTATGTTTCTATCTTAAGCGGGAAATAAATATCAAGCAATGGAAACTCGGATTATTTATAATTTCTGATTTGAGGATGGGAAATGCAATATTATTTCTCAAGAATTAAGCTGCTCGTAATATTCCAATTATAAGCTTATATTAAATCGGGTTTAATTTAATTAGTAAAAAGCTAATTGGAAGAGTCCATATCCAAAACCTTCCATAGATTCCTGTCAGGGCCCAATATGTGACTTAATATATATAGGAGAATAAAGGAGACAGAAATCAACTTTATTTTGAAAGCACAAAATTTCATCCGCTCTCTATATTGAAGAGGATTTAAAATTTCTCTCTTCCTCTCCTCCGTGGGATAGGTTTTCCGTCTTCTTTATTTAAGTCCTAGTATACTGGAAAGATCAGCCCACCCTGATATTAGTTTATAGTCCGGGAACCAGACAGAAGATCCGTGGTTTAGTACTGAAGATCTTCACATGGAGAAGGCGCTAGCTATCTTCGATTCTTTGGAGAATCATCAAGGTAAAATAGCTAAACCGTAGAAAACATGTTTTATGTTTTAATTAATTTAAAGCATGATTTATTTGAGTTATGGGTATGGTGCATGTGATAATAGCTAAATAATCTGCTAAATAAAACAGGATTATTATGTAATCGATTCTAATCTGCACGCTTCCGCTGCCAACCCCTTCAATAATAAATAGTTAAAGTGAAGAAATAGTAAAATAAAAGAAATAATAATGTAAAGAAGACTCTTCTCTACCTTATACTATATCTTATTTTACTATTTCTTGACTTTAACTATTTATTATCATTTTTACTAAACGAGTGCAGAAAAGTATTTATAATAGTTAATACGGGACAGAGATAGTAGATCAAAGAGTTATGTTCAATTCCAGGTTTTTACAATAAAGAATATCACATTAAAATTGATTTTAGTAATATCATATAATATTTTAAAATATTTATAGAATCAAATAATTATTTTTAATTCTTAAATTTTAAAAATCATTTTATATGAATACAATTTAAAATGATTTATACAAAATTACTAGTAAAAGAAATCAATAAAAGTTTCTATGTAAGAAAATCCATGTAACATAAATGAATATGAGAAAATAAATAAAAGAACTAACTTGAGAAAAAAAACAGCATATGAACTACAAGCATTCAAATTAATCTTAATAAAATATTATAAATATTACTCCCTCTGTCCTACAAGAATATGCACTCTTTTCTTTTTAGTCCGTCGCACAAGAATACGCAATTTCTAATTTTGGAGAGTCTTTTTTTTCTCTAATAAGGTGTGACCCGTTCTCCACTAATAATAGTACTTTAATTAATTTTTCTCTCTACCTCTCTCTTACTCTACCAATTTTACATTAAAATCCATGTCGACGAACCCAAAGTGCATATTTTTTGGGGACAGGGGGAGTATAAAATATAAACAGATTACTAAATAAATATTAGAATACTCCCGGAGATAATCAAACGCGGTACCTCACAAACAGGAGGCTGGAACTCAAACCAACTCCACCAGCATCTAATATGTTAAATGTTGCATACACATATTATACTTCCTCCGTCCCCAAAGAGTATGAACTTTGGGTTTGGAACGAGTTTTAATAAATAAGGGAAAAAGTGAGGGAGAGAGAGAGAGAGAAATGACAGTGGAAATAATATTAATAGAGAGTGGGATCCACATTATTATAATGATATAAGTGTTTGTTGATGGTATAAGTTGTAAATAAAATGATGTGTAGGGGTAGTATTTGTTTTAATTTTTCAAAATTAGAAAATTCACCCTTTAGGGATGGATGAAAAGGAAATATAGTTTATACTTTTTGGGACAGAGGGAGTATATAGGAATTATGGGCGCAGATCCTCTGCAGTGTTAAAAACCACAACACAAGCTGCTGTGGTTAAAACGCAGCTAAATACCCACTAAACGCAACTTTGTGACACAATCCCTTTGATTTCCTTTTTTCATTTGCTATTTAAAATTTTAATTAATTACCATTACAGAATAGTGAATATCAATTATACGTATTAATTATAAGCTTTTTTAGCTGTGAATTTAAAAGTCCAAAATAAATAGTGAATATCAATTATACGTATTAATTTATTGACTTAATTGGTTTGATAGTGTTCTTCAATGTTTAAATAAAATGAAGTATCCAAAACTAAAAACTAAAACAGAAAAGAGAAAAAAGGAAATGAATGGGATTTTGTCAGTTTCATGCGTTTAATGTGAAAATAGGTGCGTTTCGACCACAACAACTTGTGATGTGGTTTTTAACACCGCAGAGGATCTGTGTCCAGGAATTATACAAATGGCTAAGGAGCCCAAGGGACCCCCTTTCCGAGCGTGGCTCATCCCCTGTGTAAATGGGGTAGGGGGGGAAACTATTTGTGAAAGTTGACTATCATTATATAATTATAAATTATGATACTATCATATATAAAACTATCATAATACTCCCTTCATCCATGAAATTTTGTCCAGTTTTGTTATTTTGGTCCGTCCATGAAAAATTGTCTACTTTATTTTATTTTTTTGGTAAATGGTCCCCACTTTCCACCAACTCTCTTCACTCACATTCTATTATAAAATTAATATATAAATGTAGGATTCTTATTCCACTAACTTTTTCAACTCACTTTTATTCACATTTCTTAAAACTTATGCCAAGTCAAATTTGGACAATATTTCATGGACGGAGGGGAAGGAGTATCATACTCCATCTATCCAAGAAAAATACTTCCATATGTGGACGACACTGATTTTAATGAGAAATTGGTAGGGTAAGAGTGATGTGGAAACAGGTTGGTAAAGTTAGAGAGATGATGAGAAAAAGATGGTAAAGTATGAGAAAGAGGAGAAAAGATGGAAAAAGTGTGAGAGATAAGCTTTCCATTTTAAGAAATGAGACTATTTTTTGTGGACATCCCAAGATGACAAAATGAGACTATTTTTCGTGGATGGAGGGAGTATATTAATATTATCAATTAATTTAATAATATAGAGTAGTACATTACTCCTCTCTCGATCAGAATCTCGTTTTTCCATTTTGGTCCATCCGTGAATAAGAGTATCAGTTCCACTAACTCATTTTACTCACATTTCATTTAAAACTAATAATATATACATGAGAGACCCATATTACACTAACTTTTTTCTCATCCATTTTTCTTAACATATTTTAAAACCTCGCCTGAAAAGAAATGAGACTCTATTCTTAGACAGAGGAGTATAATATAGCTTCATAAATCAATATAGTGTTAATTTTTATATGACATGGTGTTTGCTTGATTACAAGTTTCTATTAGTTTTAACGTAGCATGATAAAATTTTATTTTATAAAATTAAAATAAAATAAAATAAATTTTATTTTAACGTAGCATGAATATACTAATAAATCTAATTTAATTGAAATAAAATAATTTGGAACATTGTTTGATTTTAAGATTTAAACAATGTTAAATTTGTGGGCTCTGTTTTCTGAAGTATTTAAAATATTTAAAACCGTGATGCTTTGAATCTACAATTATTTCTCGAATCCATTTTTTATGAACTAACTACTATGAGTAGAACATGATAAATTTGTATTAAATTTTCAAAAGAACTATACAAATACAATATCATTTCATATGATAGAAATTTAACTTTATTACAAATTTTGTAACAGTTCATTTAGTATATGATTTTAACATGTTTGTGATTGATTTATTAGCTGTTCTGTGATAAACCAAAAAGTCACAATAAGATCAATTAGTATTGGAAATTCAATTGAATATTTATTTAGCCAAAAAAAAGGAAAATGAAATTCAATTTTAAAACTCCTTCTTTAAAAATATGCTAAATTTTAGAAGTCCGTTTTTATAAAAGAATTGCCAACATAAACTAGTCCGACCTACTACAAGCATAACTCTTACTCATATGTGAAAATCGTTTGTAAATAGTTAATTCTAAATCAAGAAAGATTTCTTGCTTTTAATTTTTATACAATGATAAATAAAAACGTGACATATCACGATTATTTTAACTTGTTGTACTCCACTTTATTAATTATTGGAACAATAAAAAATTAAATTACTTCAATTATTATAAAAGATTCCTTGAAATTCGATCTGACATCACACTAGGTCAGAGAGCACCAGCCACCAGCTAATTAAATACTGATTCGACTTGTTGTATTTAGAGGTGAATAAAATAAAAATGTTCCTCAAGTTTAAGTTATTTTCTGTGTACTTATTAACTAAACCAAATTAAATGGGTAGCATAATTATTCCTTGTTTGGGGTCTTTTATTTTTTTATTTTATTGTGCTAATAAATGCATAAAATCTTATCACGCTAATGACGCATGCTTCTCTCTCTTATATATCAATAAAATGACGACATAGAATAGAACTCAACATAACCTCATTAATGTGCACTCATGGTATTAATTGTTTTTAAATAAATAACTGAATATCAAATAATTAATCATCGATTAATATCACACGATCTGATAAAAGAATAAAGTACTATCATTAGGGAAAATTTAATCATAAATTTATAATCAACGCCCACCAATTTTCCAATTGAGTTGTACTTTTGACTCAAGTCTCTGAATTAATTGATCCAGATCTAGGGTAGTCAACTCACTATCAAAACACATGTCAAATAATTGATCTCCAATTAAATTATAATGTCTCTGTCCGCGTTGAATAGAATGATCACGTAAATGAAATGCAGACATACAAAGAGACAAACATGCAAAACTACAAAAGTAGGGCTGAGGCCAACCAATACCGCACCCCATCTAAGCACCACAACAACTTAATTATACATATTAAAAGAATTAGGTGGTTTTCGAGAAATAATATGAAAATAACCCTAGTTGCATTTATTAAATTTTCGAAACTCGAAAAAGCATGCCAAATTGGAATAAACCTCTATTAATAAACAAATATACACATGTAAATTAAGATCCCATCTCCAACCCTTGTAGTACTATATAAATTTGAAGTTCACAACCAAAGTCCACACTCAAACTCTCCTTCTCTCTTCACTATCTTCTTTGCATGGTTTCTACTTTCCTACAACCAAAAAATAAACTGCCCTTTAATTCATTGCAGCCATGTTTGGAAAGATTAAGGTTAAGGTTATCGACTCGGCCAAGTATGCCAAGAAGCTCGGAGAAGAAGATCCAAGACGGATCTTTCATGCCGTTAAGGTTGGAATAGCAATCACGTTGATGTCTATGTTCTACTACTTCAAACCTCTTTACCATAGCTTCGAAGAAGCAGGAATGTGGGCGATTTTAACAGTCGTTGTCGTCTTCGAATTCACAGTTGGTAAGTTCTACATATATGAATTAAAAGAAATTTTCTAGCTTAATATTCATTAGTTGATTCGATTTATAATTAATTTTTTATAGGAGGAACAATTGCAAAAGGTCTAAATAGAGGGGCTGCAACATTAGTGGCTGCTGGATTAGGGGTTGGAGCTGAATATTTGGGCAATGCATGTGGAAATAAAGGAGAGCCTATTATTCTTGGCGCCTTGGTTTTTCTTTTAGGTAACTAATTAATTAAAACTATATTTATTTTCAGTACATACAATACAATAACTATTATTTTTCTGATTCAAAATTTTTAAATAATTTGATCGCAGCGAGTGTAGCAACGTTTACAAGATTTGTGCCACGAGTGAAGAGACGATACGACTATGGTGTGACGA
>NC_062966.1:6472976-6489283 GCF_023119035.1 Salvia hispanica
GGGTTGGCGGAAACACAAAAAATTTCCAAAAAACCATTGGTCCTTTGGTGAATTATTTAAAAATATGAGAGAAGTATTAGTGAGAGATAATTTGATGAAAAAATGGGTGATAAATAAAGGGTTTTTATAGATGATTGGAAAAAGGTGAAAAAAAAATAAAACAAAAATTCAAATTTTTTGGAAAAAACGGTAAAAAAAACGGCTCTACTTTTGGGAATGAGTTTTTTTTTTGGTTTTTTTACAATTTAATAAAAAACATTTTAGAAAAGGGCGGTCGTCACCCCCAACTAGCGCCCCCACGTGCCCCGTGACGTCCGCCCCCAGCGGGGATTTGCTAAAACCGTTTTTAGATGATTCTGCTTGTTTATTAGCACTATAAATACCCAAGTATAAAAAGGTTAGTATAAGATATCGTTTGGGGGGCCTCTCAATGGCATCATCAAAAAACCCAATTATATGGGGAAACCCAAAAAGATTTTGAAAATTTTTTGTAACAAAAAAAAATTGAAACAATAAACAACTAATTGCAAATAAATCCCGGAGATAAAAGTATAGAGATTGGAATTTCCCGGGATGTGTTTCATAGTTATGTTTCAAATTAACTACAAACCCACACAGTTAATCTTTGTAGGATGAGTCCCCCTAGTTTATGCTCATGTGATGAAAAAGTTGATTACTAACATTAGGTTAGTCATCAAATTGTAACTCAAAAGCTCCAAGACCCTTGAAAAGTCTTCTCTCATTCGGTTCGTTTTAAGGAAAAAACGTAGTGTCACAAAGTGGATCTAGCTGGCCAACCTCCTCTCAAATTATGTAGCAAGTTATATTAAATCATGGTTTTTCAAATTAACATGAAACATCCAAAAACATAGGGAAGAAACAAAGTAAAAACAAAACGGATATTAAATAGAATAGGAATTGTATAACCAAAGTCGTTACTAACACATCCCCAGTCCCATAATTTAGTTAAAATAATTAATAATCTAAAAAGAAGAGATTGAAGGGCAATTGGAATATAAAACTAAAATAAATAAATGAAAATTGAATCCCCGTAGTTTTGATGCTCTTGACTCCCCGCTCCTTTTACAATAAGCACTCAACTTTTTTAAACTCTAAAAATATGTTGCAAAAAAGTTGGTATGATAAAGCTTAGGGGCCCTTTTATGGGGGAAAAGGGTCACTCACCCAATAAGAAAAACCCCACAATATTAAATCTTGAGAAAATCTGGGAAAATCCTCCCCTATTTATGGCGGGCCGCCCTTAAGCGGGTCGGGGGCAGTGTCAAACTCCGAATCTTGTGTGGGGGTTCCAATTTGGGGGTCATGGGGCGGTCTTCATTCCATCCGATTTTACTAAACGGCCCTTTCGGGTTGAGGGTTCGGGGGGATCGACAAAAACTCAAATTTCCTATTGCGTCTTAACCCTTTTTAGGATCAAATATAAAATTTCTCACAAACACGTCAAAATACCAAAATAGAAAAAAATTTCAAATAATGGACATTAATACAACTTTGACTTTAAAAAAGGGAACCAAATAATGACCTTAAAACCGGTCAAAACCCGGCGTTCGGGGCGGCACGCCAACCATGAGAAACGCCTTTATGCCGGCCGCCAAAAACAAGAATTGTTTATATGTTCTGTCTCATGACCATAATTAAAAGGATTTATGTTTATAGTATTAATTATATATAGTTCTAAAAACCAACTTATCTATTAAAAATCAATAATATTTCTCAATAACTAAGCTAAATGTTTGCATTCGCATACGCAATTCCCCCTTTGGAAGATTGTTAAAAAAAATTTGGTTTAAGTTTGCAAGGATCTCAATTTTAGAATCGTTTTTAAACTTGCAAGCATCATAACTAATTTGATTGTTATATATTTAATTTTATAATAATTAAAATATTATAGATAATTCATTATCTAAAGGGTTTTGTGTGGGTTTCTTTGGGTTTTAAACAGCGGGGGCTCTTGACTGTTAAATCTTTTTTCTTCTCTTTGTATCTTCGTTCCATTTATGAGTCTTTGTAAGGAGGTGTCATGTGGAAAGCAAAAAACAGAACTCTTCTATGTAGTTATTTTCTTTATAAGGCCATTGAGGTGCTTTTTCCCTGAGGGAAAATTTTTTTCACATTTGAAGATTCGTAGTATTTCATCAATTTTCTTGTACAATCAATTAATTTCCATGTATTAACTTTTTGGTGGTTTTGGGGGTAGGGGTTTGGAACCTCGGTGTTCTTTCATGTCATGGATTTTATTGATTTTTATATGATATTTGAAGATCTTTGTATTCTTGAGCTTGATGGGGTTTTCCCCGTGAGTGTGGTGCGTCTTTTGTTGAGTAGGTCTTTTTTTTTTTTATAAAAATGCCCAAATGGGCGGGGTTTTTGGCGGCCCCAGTGAATAAATCAAAATATAACTTTCCCAAAATATGATCCTCCCCAAAAAGTGACTAGTATCAAAAGAAAAGAACATGAAGGAGAAACAAATTGGAACCCCCCAAAATGGGATGCTCCATTTTATCAAAACTAAACTAGTAGCCAAATGAAAAAAAGGAAGAAATAAACAAAGTAGAAATATCAAAAAGTCATAGTCAATCCACATCTCTCTCGGAAACGGAAGTTAGGATATCCCGGTAGTCCTCCAAAGCGGAGTAGACGCGACGGAATCATAATATGTCATAGTAGGGCGAACCCACTGAAAAAAGTCGGTAGCACGGGTTTCCCTTTTGTAGATATGTGAGAATCGAACCTACCGCGAGATGTCATCCTCGGATCAAAGCCATATGATGTCTAAAATCGGGGGAACGGGCCAGTGGTGCTAAATAAAGGGGGCCCTGAGAAGCTCATCCCAATGTGTGTAGATAACTCCATATCTCTAAGCCTCAAAAGAACCATAAACTCTGCCTCAAAACTCGAAATGCATCCACGGAGAAAGAAGGCCCAAGGCCTCCATCGTACCCGAACCAATCCCCTCCCGCCTCAAATGGGAAAGAAGGGCCCCCTATATTCGCCCCCCGGGGCACGGGGGATCCAAAGACCATGAGTGATCGTAGAACATTTGTTTGGGAGAAGAAGGCATGAAATCCACCGACATCGAGCAACCCCTCTAGTGTAACGGGGTGATCTTCCGGCCAACACGAACATATGTAGATGATGAGTGACCGCCAACGATCAAACATGGAACAATAAACAAATACGCTGCCGGGAGCCCTAGAAAAAGAGGACATCCGCTGTGACCTAGTCTAAGAGCAATATCGGTGCGCGTGTAAATCGGTGTGTGCGGGGGGGAACCCGGCATTGAAATACCCCCACGGAATGCCGGCCGACTCGAAAAAAAGAGCGTGACTAAAAGACTCAAAAGAATAGGCGACAACCGACACCTACCATACAACAACCTCCAAATAAAAATGGAGAGGGTGGGGTCAACCCCTCGTCCAAATCAGTCCCAAATCTCATACTTGGCAGTCTCGTCGAATGCTCTCCCGGGGAGGTCAGGAACTCGCCAGGCTACCCGAACTCCAACGCCTCCACATCCTTCACCCCCCCCTCGTCGGCGTGGCTCGATCGATCGATCGTGTCGAAGGTACACCAAACCTGAAATATAAGTCATGCGGCATATCCTCATCCCATGCATGCTCATGCCGGTATGATGCAACGACACGAGATTGAGGAGGATCATATCCAAACACGCCGACACCGGATGGAGCTAGCTCCAAGCCAAGTCATCCCAAAAGGGGATCTTCCCCTCACCCAAGGACCAAAGAATATATTCATGCGTGAATGACCAAATCGAGCGACGACGCCAAGTAGGACTATCTGTGTCATGTTTTGGGGATTATCAATGCTTAGCTTGTTGTTGTCAGTTGAGAAGTATGAGGTCCATGGCATGTGTAGTTGTTGTGTGACCGGAGCCACCATTTCTCCAATCTTTTGTTTTCTTCCCGATTCTTGTTATAAGTTTCTTTTAGATCCGAAAGGATCTGCTTGCTTGTGATACTAACTCTTCATGTTTGTGTGCAGCTAATACACAGTGTACCGCTTAGGCTTGGATTGGTTGTGATTCAAGCATAGCTATGGTTTTGTGGATCTCATACTAGTGGCGAGTTATAATGCCTTTTTCTCTAGTCTGTTCTTGAGAGATTGACCATCTCTTTATTGGTGAGCTATAAAAGAAGTCTTAGTAATTAGTGAACCTCGGCAGTCTGATCCCTACAATCCACTTTTCTAACTTAAAGGATTTGGAAAAACTTACTAGTGAACATTAAATTAATAAGTTCATTTTCTAACTAAGGGAGTTACACAACCTCTGGGGATGTAAGTACTTGACAGAGGATACAGACTTGATGAAGAAGACAATGAAGGCCTCACGTAAGAGGTAACCACAGAGGAGATCAAGGAAGCACTCTTCAACATCAGTATTGATAAGTCACCAAGTCCGAATGGGTACACATTAACTTTCTACAGGAAGCATTGGCAGTTCATTAGAGAATATTTGGTAAGGGTGGTTAAGGTGTTATTTACTACAGGAAGGCTCCTTAAAAGCCTCAACACAAAAGCCATTTCTCGCATCCCGAAGACAACCACGAACCCAAGGGTAAGTGACTTCAGACCGATTGTCTGCTGTAACGTGGTTTGCAAAGTGATCACGAAGATCATTTCAAAGCGGCTCGAGTTGCTACTTCCCAAGATTATTAGCCCAGCTCAATCGGCTTTCATCTCAGGGAGGAGTATCATGGACAATATCTACCTTGCTAAGGCGATCATGAAAGGTTACGCAAACAAGAAAGGATCACCGAGGTAAACTATCAAGATAAATCTCTAGAAAGCTTATAACACAGTTGACTGGAGTTTCTTGAGGGACGTGCTCACAGGTCTCAACGTCCACCCTTCTTTTGTCCACTTGATCATGGAGTGCGTCACATCACCTTCGTACACGATCACGATGAATGGTAGCCACCATGGCTACTTCAGAGGTAAAAGGGGTCTTAAGCAGGGAGACCCCATGTCTCCTGCATTGTTCATTTTCTGTATGGAATATCTGTCTCGTTTGCTCCTTGTTCGCACTTCTAGGGACTTTCGGTTCCATAGTAAGTGTGAGCATGTGGGCATTACTCACCTTACTTTTGCAGATGACCATCTGCTATTTGGCAGGGGAGACTTGATTTGAAGATTCTAGCAGACACCATGGAGGAGTTTTCGGCGTGCTCGGGCATCAACCGGGAAAGTCTAAGATGTTTATTGGGGCACCATCAAAGTACCCAGGAAACTTTCTGAAAAGTTTTGATTTTCGAAAACAATCTCCCCGATCGGGGCATTTTTATAATGACTTGTTTCCTTAAACTATGGCCAATTGATCGACAAGTTGATAGACAAAATAAAAAAAATGGCCAACTAAGACTCTTTCTTTTGTTGGGCGAGGGGCTTTTTAGGTTTGGTATCGAAAAGCATTTTTCGAGAAAGTTTCCCAATAAATCTTGCTTTACTAAAACTCTAAATCCATTTTTCCCGATTGATTATTGAGTCCCCGGGAAAGAATCACTATTATTATTACATTGGTTTGTTTTGGTATTTATAAGAGTTTTATAAACATTTAAATGTATAAAAGTAAACAAAGCCAAGTCTTTTTGTGTTTTTGGGGTCCCTTTGGTAACTTCTGGGGTTTTATGCAATGCTTTGCAAAAAAAAAGAAGAATTTCACATGCAAGGGCACCAAACCCCAACAGATTCAAGATATCCAAATATCTCCATACGTAAATGTAACAACCCGGCATTTCTAGGGTATAATAAATACGGCGACTGTTAACTAGGCGAACTTAAGTGCAACAAGAACATAGACTAGGGTTTCAATTAAAGAGATTTGACCAAGTGTTTAATGAAGATCAACGCAACAAGTCAACGGCTTTAAATACGAAGATCAAGATTTAATAGATAGCATAGGCTAAGCTCAAAAATCAAAGGTTTATTGTAGCTCCAACAAAACGCAATAATTTCCCAATATTCCAAATCAAAGAAATAGGTTCAAGACAACCAACGATAATAAGTTTCAAAATCCCAACCATCCATATTATTCGATTCAATTGTCTCAACACCACCGACCGTCCGTCGCCGCTCAACCTGCACATAGGGAAAACATATGCAGGGCTGAGTATTTTAAACATACTCAGTGGACTCATGCCAAATCATTTTATAGTTATGCCACCCTTACCATAGTGAACTCGAGGTTTTGCATTTATTTAAAGATAAGCATCGAGTATCACAAAATATTTCATGGACTGGCCAGTCAAACAATACCTCCCATTTTCTCATCAATCATCATTTCATATGGTGCGACGAAGTGTGGCCACACTTTCGCCCACGAGACCGGCCGACTAGCAAGGACGGCTCCCGATCTCCCGTGTACACTAGCCTGATAGGGTTTGCGGCCCTACTTAGACCCGAATTCGTTTTTATAGCCCTTTAGCCTAATGGAGCGTACTCACAATCTAGGCATCAGGCACACACAATATCCAAAATAATTCATAGGCATGGCATAACAGTTTAATCCACCCTTATTTCTCCAACATCATAAATTTTCAACATAAGAGAGAGTTTAAGAATAAAGCCCACCTCGATTTCCTTCGAGTTCAAAAATGCACTTCTTCTTGTTATCACACCGGGAACGCGAACTATCACCTTTAGTTCATATATTTCAAATAAGTCTCAATCATGGATCAAAATCATGCATGATCTCACGTTTTCCTTTTTCCATCGATTATTTTCAATATCACCAATCAAAATCAAAGTACGATTATCATATCGTTTTTATTCACACAACAATTCCAGATTTATCATCACATCGTGTCACGCATGAGTGTTCCCACACAACACACGCACACACGCAACACACATGTGCACGCCTACCGAGGCGTGCACACACACACACACACGGTCATACACACACACATGCATCCAAATTAACCGATTAATTTCCCCCTTCACTCGTTCTAAATGCATGTGGACTCAAGAACACCGATTGATCGGTAGGAGAAGAAAAGATTAATAATAGAAGTACCTTTTCTTGCAAAAGCAAACGGTAGAAACAAGTAGAATCTTGATTCTTCAATAAATTCTTGAATCGCAGCTTCAATTCTTCTCCAAAAGATGAAGAATTAATGGAGAAAAGGGGTGGACGAAAATATGGAGGAGTGGGCGGCGGTTTTTGATGAATTAGGTTTAGGATTTTCACTCCTTATTTATAGAGTGCAAGATATACTCCAATAATTAAATAAATCAAGATTTGGAGAAGATATGGTGGTTAAGTAGCGTTAAAGTGGTAGAGAAAAATAGAGAATTTCGAATTCTAGGCTATTAAATTAGCCTATGATTTAATTTGAATATTTCACGGAGTAGGATCAAATATCACGGAGCAAGAAAAATAATAATAACTCTCCCAAAAAATGTGGAAAGTGGCGTGGGAATTGATTCTTCATAAGGAATCAATTATTAAATATTATTTAAACAAGATATGGCAAGATATGCTAGGATATTTGAATTTATTTATGGAAGAGAATAAACAAGGGATCAAATAATATAATATTAAAATCCCTTCTCCCATAAAATAGGGATTTTCGAAAATCCCAAGAAATAATAGGGGTTTCGAATTTTTCATCACTCAAATAAGGAATAATCGGACTTTGGATTTAATTTGGATAATTATCCCAAGCAATAATTAAATCCAAGAAAATGGGATTTCTTTCCAATAAATAGGAGGGGGTCGATAATTCCACATACTTAAATAATGCTCCTATTAAATTCTCACTCATCCCTTAGGAAAATATTTCACCACAATTATTCTTTCTCCCCACATTAAAATATCCACATATTCGGATTTCACCTCCACTTCACATTTTCCAACGACTTTGACCATTCCACGACCACGTCATATTTTCCACAATATTGACTATTCAATAGCCACGTCACATATTCAACAAGTTTGACTATTCAACTCAATCTCAACCCATATCGCAATTAGGTCACAAAGAACATTGCATTTTATCATTCATCATTTAATTCCACATATCATAGCATTAAAAGCATTTAATGCAAAAAATTTATATCTTGAAAATTAGGGTTCAAAAAAGCGGGATGTTACAGTAAATCCACAGCCTCAAACAACAAACCAACAGATCTCAGCTCCAAACATCCAACAATTAACAATAACGAAAGAGGAAAGCAACCAAACAACATCAACTCAACAAGATCCGACAAAAACCAACACTAACTTCCATAATATGTAGAAATAGGTTCGAATCCAGTAGATCAAACTTAGAAACTTGAGTTACGAAACTAAAATCCAATAAGTACTTAAAACGGAAAGAGAACTAAGCAAAATGAAAGTAAATATTGTTTCTTCGCCTTCACAAGGCGGTGTTACACGACAGCAAAACGATGAGAACCACCACGGCGGCCAGAAATCACCCCATATCCAAGTGCGCAACAACTGAAAATGTATTTGAAGTGAGGACCTAAGTGATGAGAACAAGGAACCTCCAAAAGTGAGCTAAGAGAGTGTGTGTTTGTGTGTAAATCTTCATTGTTGAGCTCTTTATATAGGTGAGGCTTTGATCCATAGGGCATCCTTTGGTGAGTTGACGCTTATGCCCTTGAATAAGATGCTCTAGAAATCTGTTTTTCTCCTCCTGTCGCCAACTTTCTGACTCTCCCAGGTCTGGATGACGACATCTGATTTTCACTTCCAATTTCATCTCTTTTGCATCTGTCAGGTCAGGTAACAACAACTCCTAGGTCCTGCAGATTTATTACGCACCTGAACTTAGAAACATAGATTAGCGCCCCAAAAATACAGAATTTTCACCCAAAACCAATGCATGAAACGAGCCTTATCAGAGATCAACGACAATTAGGAGTGTCATCAAATGGGCAGGACGAAAGATTCGAGGTTCACAGATTGTCCAGATGGCGAAGAGGATTGCACTCACGGCTACAGTGGCTATCATTTGGAGGACCGGGAACAAGATTATATTTGATGGGAAAACTTAGGACGCAGCTAGGTTCATCTTTGAGATCAAAGAAGCTACCTAAAACATCTTGTACTCACACTTTCCACATGAGCAGGTTCTTCTCCACCCTCCAGACAAATGATGGAGTTCACAGGTTTTGGATGTTTGGGTATTCGACGCACTTTAAGTAACTCATCAGGGTACTCTTTTTCCCCTTGGGGAGTTTTATCCCATGGGGTTTTTTCCCCAAGGGGTTTTAACGAGGCCCGCCCACTCTGGGTTTAGACTGGTGACTTGAACTGTGATCGTCATTTTTGGGGGCTGGGCCCGTGTTGTTCGTTTCTTGGTCTTTACCATATTGCTTTGTTATAGCCAACTTGTGACTATTTCTACTGTACTTCCTCGGGTATGTCCGAGTATATGATATAAACGTTTGGTTTTGTTTATATTTAATTTATTTATTCATTAAAAAAAAATAAGTAAATTACTTACCAATTCGATTGTTTTTCTCAATTAGGTGGATGTAATGGCATCATCTTATTGCTTAAAAAAACAGTACCACTATTGTGTTTATTTATTGATTTTTAGCATATCAAATCAGTGTTTATTTTATGCGCAATCGCAATATGATCCTTTATGAATGTTAGCAATATAAATAAAACACAAGAAATTAAACAATGGCAAGCCTTGTATACTTTCAGATCCGAATATGAACTCTATAGATGATTTTTTTTCTTTAGATTTTTACAAATAAGCTGTCAATAGAATTACCATTTTTTGGACAGAGTAGTTCAAATTAACCTATTCCTCTTAAAGGTTTTATTATTAATGTTCTAATAAATAAATCACTCCACATTAGTGTGATTATAAACATTCTTTATTGCCAAGGCATCATCAACTAATCCATAGTAATTAATAGACTATAGTACTCCTTTCGTTCTATAATAAATGACATATTTGGGGATTGACACGAGATTTTAGAAGATGTTGTTTTGTACGTAACATAGACAGAAAATAATATATTTATATTAATGTGAAATGATCTTTCCCGAAATAGAAAACATAATATCTGTCGTGGAATAAACTAAAAAACAATGTAACATCTATTATTGGACGGATGAAGTTGTACTTATATATTATTAAATAGAAACTAGATGTTGATGACATTGAGATAAGATACATTGGCTATGTGATTGCTGACTAGACTTCGATTCATTTTGTAGTGGGAAAGACAAGATGTTATTCATTTTTTGTACCTGAATTAAACTAAACTAAACCAACCAATTATAGTTTAAATATCTTTTTAAATAATTTTAAACCAGTCCTTGTCGCTAACTTTTTCATCACCCTTTTGTTCTCTCTTTTCTATCTTTTCTAGAAGTATATAATTAATCTCGGCCTCATCGGAAGTCTATGGACTACCAATTGCTTCATTCGTTTATGGACTACCAATTACTCCCTCAGTCCCTTAAAATTTAGCACTATCTGATCTGGTACGAGTTTTAAGAAATGTAATAGAAAATGAGTTGAAAAAGTTAGTGGCATGTGAGTCCCACTTTTATATAATAGTTTTAAAATTAAATATGAGTGAGAATGAGTTAGTGGAATGTAGGGACCACTACCAAATATAGTAAAAATGAAAGGTGACAAATTTTTAAGGACGGACGAAAAAAGAAATAAGTGACAAATTTTCAGAGACGGAGAGAGTACTTCATTCATTTATTTCCTCGTTCTTTTCATATTTTTTGTGACCACATAAGCTCAAAATGCCTTATAACTAATTCATTTTTTGTGACCACGTAAGCTCAAAATGCCTTATAACTAATTCATTATATGATTGTAATATTTTTTTTGCCAATTTTTTTTATTTTTTTGTGATATTATGGGCATGCATCAAAGCGTTTTGTCTGTCTATTTATAAATTACAAAGTAATTCTGAACATGAGTGAGAAAAAGTATCGAAATATTACACTTACCGTACCTGAAACTACCAGTTTTTTGGTATAGCAAAATATTTCGGTTCGACAATGGTATCAATTTTCCTATACTGTGGTATACCAAATACTCCCTCTGTCTCCGATTAAGAGTCACACTTTGACCGGGCACGAGTTTTAAGAAATGTAAAGAAAAGTTGGTTGAAAAAGTTAGTGGAATGTGGGACCCATTTTTTTATATTGGTTTTATAATAAAATGTGAGTGAATTGAATTAGTGAAATGTGGGACCTACTTACTATTTATGGTAAAAATGAAGTGTCACTCTTAATTGGGGACGGACCGAAATGGAAAAGTGTGACTCTTAATCGGGGACGGAGGGAGTATTCGGTATATACCGTAGATTCGGTAATACCGAATCCTTGGTGCATACCAAAAAATCAGTATATGTTGAAATGTTATATCAATATTATATTATATTTAATATATTTATTTATAAAATAGAATTAAAAAGAAAAAAATTTCAAAATCCTACTTTTGAATATTTTGTGTATAAAATACTCCCTGAGTCCTCTAAAAATAGAACTCTTTTCTTTTGGTCCGTCCCCTAAAAATAGAACTTTCCTCTTTAGAAAATTTCTTTCTGTCTAATGAGGTGGGACTCATTTTCTACTTTTTACAGACAGAAAGAGTAAATTTTGCAATAGCGATAAGAAAACGGTATTAAAAATTAACCATAAGTCGGCATGGTATCAGAATGATATTTTGTCACATCGGAGTTTTCGGTATATTATGTAGTATGATGTTCTCGTTAACGGTATACCATAACGAACCAAATTCTGAACGCCCCATTTATGTGTTACTTAATTAATCAGTCAATCTATATTGTTTCTTTACATGTTTGATGTAACTCATATTTTGGGTGGGTTGGTTCAGTATACCATACCGAGAACGTCATACCGCATATACCGTATCGAAAACTGCGGGATGAAAAAATATCATACCGATGTCATACCGAAGTTTTGGTTATTTTTTATACCTTTACCTTACCGTTACTGTGGTATATCGCACTTTTACGTATACCAAAGTACAGTACGGTATACCGTAATACCATTATGCAAAAAAAAAAATTCATACACAAAATATTTAAGAGTAGGATTTTCAAAGTTTTTTATATTTAAGTAATATTTATATAATATTTCAACATATACCAAGGATCGGTATACTACGGTATATCGAATCTATAGTATATACCCAATATTCGGTACACCAAAGAAAATTTAATACCATTACCATACCGATGATTTCTTTATGGTACGATACATCGTATCGAAAATTGTGATATACTCCCTCCGTCCCCAAAGAGTATGAACTATTTCCTTTTTCGTCTGTCCCTGAAAAGTATGAACTTTCTAATTTTAAAAAATCAACTACTACATATGACCCCTACACATCATTTTATTTACAACTTACACCATTGCCATTAACAATTATACCATTACAATAATGTGGACCCCACTCTCCACTAACATTATTTCCACTACCATATCTCTCTCTCTCTTACTTTTTCCCTTATTTATTAAAACTGGTGCCGAACTCATTGTTCATACACTTTGGGGACGGTGGGAGTACTAAAGAACGGTATTCTTTATATTTTTTTGATACAGTACGTGTGGTATTTCGGTATTTTTTTTCCCACCCCTCATATGATATACACCTTTTAATTGCACATGAACTAAATATAAAATTGAACCTAATTAATAATGCCTAGAGTGAGCTTTCTATACTCGTCCCACTTTAGGAGTTCCAGTCATTTTCCAGCACTCGTTTAATAAAAATAATAAGAAATAGTTAAAGTGGAGAAATTGTAAAGTAAAAGAGAAAATAATGTTGAGGAGGATCTTCTTAACATTATTCTCTCTTACTTTATTATTAATTTATTTTAAAAAAAATCTAAAATAATCTAAAAATTAAAAAAAGTTACGGACATCCAGAAATGGCAAAATGTGACTTAAATCACGCTTTTCTAAAAATTAAAAAAAATAGGACACATTTGTCATTTTTAATTGTCCACGGAAAATATAGCACATTTAAAAAAAGTAAGTTTTCAACAACTTCTCTCTTACTTTTTTCCCTTCTCTCTTACTTTTTTCCTTTCTCTCTTTCTAATAATATGGACCTCACATTCCACTAACACTACTTCTCTCTTAGTACTTTTTTCTCTTCTCTCTTACTTTACCACATTAAAATCTGTGTCATCCATAATATGTCCTATTTTTCATGGATGGAGGGAGTATTTAATAGTAGTAATAAAGAACAATTAGTAATGGGAGAATAAGGATTGATTTTTATCGGATTAAGGAAATGCATAATCAACCATAGGACATCCTTAAAATATACAAATCATTTACTTTTGAACGGGAGAGCTATGCTAAAATGGCAGTGCCACAGCGGTGGGTATGTTATAATACAGTGGGACGAGAATGGTATATGGACGTCTAATTTTATGCACTTAGACATTCCGCATTAATAATATTAACCTAAGAAAGAAACAAAGAATTTTGGCGTAGATATTCCCCATTAATAATATTAACCTAGAAAAGAAATAAAGAATGTTGGTGGAGTGTGTGAATCAGGCATATGAGTTTTCAGAAATCAATTTCAAGCACTAGTGGAACACAGTGTAATTGCAATTATAGCATACATTTTAGACATTTCTTGCCTCTCTTATTTGTGGAGGGTATTAATGATATTTGTGGAGGGTATTAATGAGTTATAATTAACGGCGAACCAATTTTAAGGACTGAACGGCTGAACCCGTCATGATTAGCTTGTTTTAAGTTATAGTAAGACATTGTTAGTTTGTTTTAGACTTTTAGGTCATGCTTAGTTGGTTTTACGTCATGCTATATAAATTTGGATTTGAAAAATACGAATGTCATATTAAGATCATTTTGAAAAAAAAAAATTGTTTTTACAAGAATGGAAAATTAATATCCCAACCACTTTTTACTTGTTACCTATTCTACCAATTTGACCTTAGTATAACATCATAACAGGTTAGTTTTTAACATGTTAAATAAATTAAACTTTAGTTTGGCTCCTAATTTTTTGTTCGACCAAATAAGAAAATGTTCGGCTTTGGAAAACCTGTTAATATTTGTTCGAAATAAATAATATATTTAAAATTGCACCAAAATTAATGCATAATTAGTAAAGTAAAAGAGAGAAAATGAAAGGTAGTTAAATTAGTGTTAGCAGATATCGAAACCCATATTATTGTTAGTGTTTAATGGTGGACCCTAGTGGTATAAATTATAAATAAATTGATATATTATATATAAAGAGTTGGTAACAATTTTTCATAAATGGAAATACTCATATATTATGGGAAAGATGGAAATGGAAAGTACAATATTACGGTGGGAATATTATTTTTTGTAATTTTGGATAATTCATTAATTTTACGTATTTATTTTTTCTTGCATTTGCATGTCGTCTCCATTTCTTGTTCTTTACAGTCACGACCACCACCACCACGCCACCAAATCATATTTTAGCCACAACACGCCTGAACCATTGTGTATGGTTGTTATGAGTTATTGAGTTCGTGTCGCTAACGGATTTATAGCGTGTGTTATATTCACATTTAATTGTAGCAATTTGGGGTTGTATTCGGATTAAGAATTTTCTTAATAGTTCTTGTTCGAATTTCATCTAACAGTTTGCTAGTTATTAGATCTACCATATAGCAACTCAGCCTACACAATTTGACCGCTCTAATTACACTAATTTAATTGAAATATCGTTAATTTCAACGTCAGTGCGCATCATATCTGTATATGGTCGCAAGTAAACTGTGGTTTATTCAATATAATTGGCATGAAATATAATTACATATTTACATGTACCTCTTTACTAAACAGATAAATCCCTGAAGATTTAATTATCTACTATTTCCTCCGTGCACAAAATAATATTCCCTCCGTCCCATATTTGTTGTAACATTTAGTTATGGCACGAGTTTTAAGGATTTGGTAGAGTGTGTAATTAATGAAGTGAGAGATGGAGTGTGTAATAAATGGAATGAGATGGTGGAGTGAGATGATGGAGTGTGTAATAAATGAAGTGGGTTGGTTGAAGGTGGGTCCCTCTTTGACTTTTTGGTTTTTTATTTTTGTTTTGATTTATTTTAATGTAGATAATGGCATTTAGATGTAATTTTATTGAATAATGGGGTAAAATTTTGTGCAAATATGATAAATTCTAAATATTACTTCAAATGTAAGACGGACTTTTATGGTAAAATGTTACTACAAATCTAAGACGGAGGGAGTATATATATTTGCTATTTCTGTCCCTTCACGAAACAACGTCTATATTTTTTTAAAAATTTATAAGTGAACCTCAGTTTCTCGTAACTTATTACACCTATATTTTATTCTAAAATAATTTCCATTAGTTTCTAGTACCTATTACATCTATGTTTTATTCTAAAACAATTCCCGTTAACTTTTTTCAACTTTTTTTTACTCCCTCCGGTCCTTTATAGTTGAGTTATTTTACTATTTAGGGAAATTCTTTCATAGTTGAGTCATTTCTATATATAATACTTCCTTCATCCCACAATAAATGTCACTTTTTTTCATTTTTGTCCGTCCCACAATAATTGTCACACTTCATTTTTATCATAAATGAGTCTTGTCTTACTCACATTTCATTATAAAACCAATATAAAAAAGTGGGTCTCATATTCCACTAACTTTTCCAACCAACTTTTCTTTATATTTTTTAAAACTCGTGCCCACAATAAGAGTGACAATTATTGTGGGATGGGGAGAGTAACTTTTTTTTCTTTCTTACTTTATTCTCTACTTTATTCTCTTTATTTTTTTTATTCTCTTATTTTTTTATTTTTTTATTTAACACACTCAGTAATTTTTTTTAAAGTCTGTGTTAAAAAATTTCACCTCAATTACGAAGTAATGGAGAGAGTTCGTTTTCTATAACCCCGGCGTCAAAATATTAATTTAACCGATAGACAAGGATAGTAGATCAAAGTCTGGATAAAGCTGTAGCCCACAAAATAAAATACTAATGGACCAAATCCACACAAAGTCCAGTCATCCACCTCTACTACCAACTTGATTGCTGCATCAGGCTAAACCCCGAGTGTCGCCCAAAAAATATTATAAATCCATTTACTAGTGTAGACAAAAAGTTATACGATCCACATTTGGTAAGTATTGATATAGCTTATTAAATCCCTAGCCATTTTCGGAGTAACTTTTAAATTTAATAAACTCCGTACTCTTGTCAATTTATTACCGAGTTAGGCCTAAACCTATCACATTTCGTTATTTTTGTTGTCTT
>NC_062966.1:6489383-6540689 GCF_023119035.1 Salvia hispanica
GCAATTTTTCCCTTGACTTATGACATGTGATGTTTCTTGGCTATGTTATTCGATATTTGTTATTTTACTCCTTATGTTCAAAAGAATGGTGCATTTAATGAACCTAATGCGTACGATCATGACATTCGACGAGTATAAATCCATGTTAACCTTGTTATCCTTAGAACAGAATGCCACCAAGGAGACGTGCCGGACGGCCAAGAAGGAATGGCGAGGTGCCACAAAATGTACCACGAGGAAATGGAGCGGGAAGAGGGATGACCCCACCACCTCCTCCGCCGCCTCCACCTCCACAGGAGCGGCGAGTAGAGGAACTTTTTCTGAGACAGAACCCCCCAGTGTTCAATGGCTTAGGGGATCCGGCTACGGCCGAGAACTGGATACGTGCCATGGAGCGTATCTTCAACTTCCTGCACTGCAATGACCAGGAACGCTTGACTTGTGTGACCTTCCAACTGACAGGATCAGCTGATTTCTGGTGGGAGGCACGGAAGAAAACTATGACCCCGGAGCAACTGGCTCTGATGACTTGGAATGAATTCAAGACTGGAATGTATGATAAGTATATTCCGAAGAGTTACCGTAAGAGCAAGGAAGTGGAGTTCTATAATCTGAAACAAGGACGGATGTCCGTTACTGAGTATGACAGAATGTTCTGTGACATGTCTCGCTATGCGCCTGGCCAAGTTGATACTGATGAGAAGATGGCTGATAAGTTTTGTGCCGGTCTGAGGTACGAAATAAGGATGGCCTTGGCAAGCCTTGGAGGGTTATCATACCCCGAATCACTGAGTCGAGCTTTGGATATTGAGGCAGCCATGCCCAAAGAGAAGTCAACTGTGCTTGTTGCCGCAACACCACCTCAACAACAGCACAACTTCCGAGAGAAAAGGAAGTGGGATGGAGATCGTGCCCCAAATGAGACTAAGAGGCAGCAAGTTGCTCTGAAGCCACCACAGAATGGTGGAAGGCAAACCGCTCCGAATCAGATGGTGGAGTACCGAACTAGAGCCCCTCCCTGTGCTAAGTGCTCAAAGAATCATCATGGGGAGTGCAAGGCTGGGACTGATAGGTGCTTCTACTGTGGCAAGGGTGGACATTTCTCCAGAGAATGCCCGGATAGGAACGCTGGAGTCAGAGGGAGACAGAACTATCAAGGGCAGCGTCCACAACTGCGGGCACTTCAAGCTGAGCCGAAAGGAAAAGCGGCCCTACCCCAAGCTCCACAACACCAGCGGCAGTTACGGCAGAGGCTTCCCACTCAGGCCAGAGCTTTTGCACTGAGACAGAGGCAGCCTAAGACGGAGCCAGGGAACCAGGAGCAGGGCAATCTGGCAGGTATGGGAACTCTCCTCAACATACCTATTGCCATTTTGTTTGATACTGGTGCATCACACTCGTTCATATCAGCACCTTGCGTGGATACTTTAGAACTACCTACTGATGCAATCGAACATAAGATGAGGGTGTCCTCACCCGTAGGAGGCCTTATAGACATCACACGAACTTGCTCAAACGTAGAATTCACTATGGGAAACCTTAAGTTAGTGGCTCACAATTTGCATGTGATGTTGATGTGGAGCGTCGACATCATATTGGGAATGGATTGGTTAGCCGAAAACTACGCTACCATTCTTTGTAAGGAAAGGCAGATCTCGCTGCAATACCCAGGAAAGGAACCCACAATCTTCCACGGAATCTCCATGAGGCGACGAAAGTCCATAATTTCTGCACTACAAGCAACCACTATGATAAGGAAAGGATACCCTGCATACCTCGTTTACCTGAATGGAGAAGAGAAAGAGGACCGTAAGATTGAAGATGTAGCAGTGGTACGAGAATTTCCAGATGTCTTCCCAGACGCACTACCTGGATTGCCGCCAGACAGGCAATTAGAATTCACAATCGATCTCGAACCAGGATCGGCCCCAGTATCGAAGGCACCATACAGAATGGCGCCTAAAGAGTTAGAAGAACTCAAGATACAGTTACAGGAATTACTAGACCTAGGCTTCATCCGACCCAGTGTGTCACCATGGGGCGCACCAGTGCTCTTCGTGAAGAAGAAGGACGGAACACTGAGAATGTGTATCGACTACCGAGAGTTGAACAAGCTGACGCTCAAGAACAAGTATCCTCTACCGAGGATTGATGACCTTTTTGACCAACTTCGAGGGGCCGGTGTATTCTCAAAAATGGACTTGAGATCAGGCTATCACCAACTGAAGGTCCGACATGACGATGTACCCAAGACAGCATTCCGCACCAGATACGGCCATTACGAATTCACAGTAATGCCTTTCGGGCTCACAAATGCCCCGGCAGTGTTCATGGACTTAATGAACCGCGTGTTCCACCCATACTTGGACAAGTTCGTCCTAGTCTTTATAGATGATGTACTCATCTACTCGAAGAACGAGAAGGAACACGAGGAACATCTGAGAACCACCTTAGAGACGTTGAGAGCCGAGAAGCTCTATGCTAAGTTTAGCAAATGTGAGTTCTGGCTCAACGAGGTGAACTTCCTAGGACACATAGTAACGGCAGAAGGGATCCGAGTGGACCCTGCAAAAGTGGAAGCAGTACAACGTTGGCAGTCACCGACAACACCTAGTGAAATTCGAAGTTTCTTAGGTTTGGCTGGATATTATCGGAGGTTCATTGAAGGATTTTCTAAAATAGCCAGACCATTGACTCAACAGCTCAAGAAAGGAGCTAAGGTCAATTGGACGCCGGAGTGCGAAGCAAGCTTCCAACTATTAAAAGAAAAGTTGACCACCGCACCAGTCCTAGCCGTGCCAGCACCAGAAGCAGGCTATGTAGTGTACACCGATGCTTCAAAAGTCGGACTTGGATGCGTATTGATGCAGAATGGCAAGGTGATCGCATACGCGTCACGCCAACTCAGGCCACACGAGCTAAATTACCCCACTCATGATCTGGAACTAGCGGCAGTGGTACATGCCTTGAAGATTTGGAGACATCACCTCTACGGAGTTCGATGTGAGATCTTCACGGACCACAAGAGCCTTAAGTACTTTTTCGAGCAGAAGGATTTAAATATGCGACAACGTAGATGGCTCGAATTAGTCAAGGATTATGACTGTGGTATAAATTACCACCCAGGCAAGGCGAATGTAGTGGCAGATGCCTTGAGCAGGAAAACTACACCCCAAGTGGCCACCTTCCTTACACAAAATGAGGAACTCATACGGGAATTCGCTAAGATGCGATTGGAGGTAGTGAGAGCACCAGAGACGGTGGAAAGTAGGATCGCCACTCTAGTGATTGAACCAGACTTAAGGGCCAGAATTGTTGAGGCTCAAAGGAGTGATGAAGCATTAGAGAAAATTCGACTTAAAGTGAGGACGGGAAAAGAGGTGAGTTACCGCGAAGAAGCGGATAACGCCCTCACTTTTGAAGGGAGATTATGCGTGCCCAATGACGAGGCTCTCAGAAATGAGATCATGAGCGAAGCGCATGAGACACCCTACACCGCCCACCCAGGAGGTACGAAAATGTATCAAGATATGAAGAAGCATTTTTGGTGGGATGGCATGAAGAGGAGCATAGCGTCGTTTGTAGAAAGGTGCCTAGCATGTCAACAAGTGAAGGCTCTACATCAACGACCCTATGGGAAATTGCAACCCCTGGAAATTCCCGAGTGGAAATGGGAGCACATTGCAATGGATTTCGTGACAGGATTGCCAAAGTCACAACGAGGGAATACTGCTATTTGGGTGATTATAGATCGCCTCACCAAAAGCGCCCACTTTGTACCAGTTCGTATCACTTACGGATCGGACAAGTTAGCTCAGATCTATGTGCAAGAGATCATACGGTTACATGGAATACCGGTGACGATCACATCAGACCGTGATCCAAAATTTACTTCTAGGTTTTGGATAAGCCTGCAGCAAGAGCTAGGCACCAGGTTGAATTTCAGTACTGCATTCCATCCACAGACTGATGGGCAGTCTGAGAGGACAATCCAAACCTTAGAAGATATGTTGAGGGCCGTAGTGCTCGACCGCGGAGGAAAATGGGAGCCAGTATTGCCACTTATAGAGTTTGCTTACAACAACAGTTATCAGGCAACTATAAACATGGCCCCATATGAAGCACTGTATGGGAGGAAATGTAGATCACCGCTTTACTGGGATGAGGTCGGTGAGAGAAAGACGCTTGGACCGGATTCTGTAGAGGAAATGATAGAGATCGTCCGCCAGATCCGTGAGAGAATCAAGGAAGCTCAAGACAGGCAGAAGTCTTACGCGGATGCTCGCCGAACCGACCTGCAGTTCAAGGCGGGAGACAAAGTTTTTCTAAAAGTATCTCCGTCTAAAGGGATTACGAGATTCGGCGTCAAGGGCAAGCTAAGACCACGTTTCATCGGACCCTACGAGATTCTAGAAGAAGTCGGTCCTGTGGCGTACAGATTGGCACTCCCACCGAGTTTCGGGAACGTGCACAATGTTTTTCACGTGTCACAATTGAGGAAATATGTGTTCGACCCAAAACACATAGTCCACCAAGAGGAAATGGTTTTGGAACCAGACTTAAGCTATGAAGAGAAGCCAGAGGCAATCTTGGATAGGAAGGTCAAGGAATTGAGGAATAAATCTATTGTAACAGTGAAAGTTCTATGGAAGCATCATGGTCACGAGGAAGCTACGTGGGAATTGGAAGACAAGATGAGGGAAAAGTACCCAGAGCTCTTTGAGTAACATAAGCAAAATTTCGGGACGAAATTTTCGTTAAGGAGGGTAGAATGTAATACCCGCACCATTAGTTTGCTTTCGATATATTAATGTGGAACTAGAAATGTAACGTCCTCTCTTTTCGTGAAGTTTTTTTTTTAGTGGAACTCGAGCCTTTAATGAAACTTAATCTTTTTAGTTGCAAAGTAAAAGCTAAAGAAGTAAGTGAGCGAGTTAAAACAGACTAAAGATACACTTCGGAAAAATAAAGTGTTTCGAATGGTATTTCGTGTTCAATAAAATGAACAACTAATAAAATAGGTTACATGGATCAAAGTCCTTAAAGAAAGAAAACAAGGAAAGGAAAATATAAATTGTGGAGTGCATTTCGGGCCTTTTCTCCAGGCCCAATTTAGGGCCCGTTTCGGGCAGCCCGTCGGCCCAGACATCAAATCCAGGCCCGCTCGAAGTGCAGCTAGGTAGTAGCCGAGATTTCACTCTCACCTGCAAGATAAAAACAAGTTTTAATGGCCATGGGACAAGAGTAATTAATGGAATACTTATAGAGGGGAAGAAACAACCTTTCTTTTCCTATGAAGACCAAGGACTTACCCAAAAAGGGGGGGGTTTCAGCCTGCACACCCTACATAATGCAGCCCTTGGCACAACACCCCCTGCCTCTCTGCAATCAAACAACCCCAATTAATAACTAGTACTAGGTACCCATAAAAATACAAGTTTTGCAGCCATGAAGGAGAGACAAGGAGATCACTAAAAGTGAGATATTCTGCAGCATAACAACAAGTGATACAACAGCCATTTAAGGCTCACGAGTACACCACAACCAATCTATAAAATCCCCTCCACAACACATTCAACTTCCTTCTGCATACCATCAAATTTTCAGCAAGATAGAGAGTAAAGAGTGGCACATAACCGAGAGTAACAACAAGGGCAGCCCCATTTTCTTCACTATCATAAGAGGTAACACACAACTCCCCTTATGACTCCTTTTTCATCCATGTAGAAAATCACCACACAACCATGCTTAAGCACAAAGAGGTCACTTACAAATCCACAACTCGGAATCAGTAAGAAGAACAATATACAAGCGAGAACAGAGCACCTCAACATAGAAATCTTAAATAGCATACTAAATCCTAAATAGAATCAGTAAAGCACTAGCACACTCCTTGCCTTTCATTGATTTCATGTTTAAGATAAGAAGATTAGAGCTTTCCTGCATAACAGAAGAAGAAAAACAACAGGCTGCTGCTTTTACCCCTGTGAATAAACCCAACAAGAATAAATCTTTAAAATCAGAGGCATAGTTTTGAGAATATCTACTTCCTTTCCACACCTAAATCATAGGAGATGAACAAAAAAAGAGAGAGGCTAAAGAACTTAGCCTTAGAAAGGCAAGCTGTCTGGTATGGTCAGTCAACGGCAGAACTCCGGGTAGTCGACCGGGGCGACGGCGCCGCAGGAGCAGTAGCGCGAAGCGGCGGCGCCTCGAGCCTCGCCGCGCAGCAGCCGTCGTTTCCCCCGAGCCTTAGACGGCGATGACGGATGCAGCCGTGAAGGAGGCGGCGCTGCCTCACCGGGAAACGCTCAGCGGCGTCGAGTGTCGAGTTGCAGGGGAGTATGCGCCGGCGGAGTCCGGCGAGGCAACGTGAGGAAGAAGAGGGTGGAGCCGCCGATTTTTCCTCTTCCGATTTAGGATTTTAATTCGGGAAATTTTTGATTAATGAGGTAGAGAGAGGAGGGGAAGGCATCGAGCCAGCCGGCGATGCACAGGGGGACGCTGATCGGAGTAGCCGGCGGCGGTAGACGAGGAGGCGCCGCCAAGCTCTTCTCCGATTAGGGTTTCGAATGTTGGGGGATTGAGAATGAGGGTGTGAGAAGGGGGGAGGCCGATGGTTTAAGGGAGTTTTGGGCCTCTCCTTATTTCTTTTGTTTTGGGCCTCATATTAGTTAATGAGATGGGCTAGTGGTGTAAGCTTTTATTTGGGCCACTAATTAAATTAAAGTAGGTGTGAGGAATCTAATTAAATCATGGGCCTTACTGTATTATGGATTTAAATAATAGCCCGCTAATTATTTCACAAGAATAAGTCTAATTTTCCCGGGATTTAGAATTGGTGCTCAAGTGATTAATATTAAGAAAATATGATACTTTAACGATGAATAGACCTCGAGCCAAATTTTTAGTACTTAGATGAATGGCTTAGGAGGAAACACCCTCAAGTTAAGCGAATAATTTTTCTAATTTAATTAAATCTACTGATTTAATTAATATTCAAGAATTCTAGAACTCTTCTAGAAAATTTAAAGGAAGAATAAAATGATCACGCACTTAGGATGCATCCATGTTTAAGCTTAACGGATATCTCAAAATCTAATTAAGTATCATTTTATTTCCTAAAGGGACGTCTTCGAACGTTATCTAAGACCAAGTTAAGGAAATTTCGGAAGGAGCTTTAGCTTTTGAGGTGGGCATTCTTTCAAAACGTGATTTCAGTATGAAAATGTGAATCTTTGCTCAAGTATATTGTCATGCCATGTTTTGTTTTATGATTACCTATCTGCTTGGCTATGCCAATTTAGTTAAATCGAATTCGGGTCCCAGTAGGGCCGCAAACCCTACTCGGACTAGTGTACACATGAGGGGACCGTGAGCTAACAAAGGAGTTGGCCGGTCCAGTGACCGTCGTGGAATGTGGCCACATTCCCGGTTCACATCAGTTTCAGATATGGTATATCTATGTTATGTGATTGCGCAATCAAATCTTTACTAAAGGAAAAGTATTTTAGTGACTCGGGTCTTTTAAGTAAAACCCCGTGATCACTCAACTGTGGCATTGACAATTAAAGATAGAACCATTTTTGGCAATGTGCCCACTGAGTATATCAAATACTCAGCCCTGCATGTTATTTTCAAATGTGCAGGTTGAACGTGGACGAGCAGGCGAAGGTGTTGGGAACGATCCTTAAATAAGTAGTTAGGTAGCCCAAAGTAGCATGTCTTCATACGTGCTATTTTGTCTTGGACTCTTCCGCTGCAAAATCTAGAATTATGTGCTAGAAAGCTATGAACTTAGTCTTGATACTCTGAACACGTTTTGACTATGTACCCATATGCCTTTGATACTATTGATTTAAGTGATTTCATCCTTTTTATTGTTGTTCCTTGATTACTGAGAATTGTTTAGTCGCGAAATAGCTACGCTCACTAGCAGTAGGGAGTTGTGGTCGTGACAGAACAAAGAGACATAGTGAGTTTACCTAACCGTAAAATTCATATTTTAAGATTTAAATATCTATATGAATTATTTGCATTCTATGGATGCAATTAATTGTAATAACATTAAATCAATTAATCTATAATCGACTAAATAGTATTATAGTCAATTTTTTATTCCGCTACGTGGATTAATTTCATATTAATTTGAATGGCATAAAGGCCTAAGTTTCATTCACTTCTTATTCATTGTTTTATTTGCTTATATCCATTTAAGTTGATATATTTTCTCTTTGTCAAGAATATTAAAAGTGGGCGAATGGAGTTCCATAATAAGATTTTAGAACTTGCCGCATTAAGTTAAGTACATGCATTTGTCTCGATCGGACGAAAGAAATAGTATAAACGTAGTTCATAGAATATTTTCATAAATGAAATCTAGCACATAAGACAAACATATAAGTGAAGCTTCAACAAATTGGGCAGAATCCAACTCATACAACCGTGTAATTACTATTTAAATATAACAAAATATTAACCTCCCCACAAAAAGAATTCAGATTAAAGCATGCCAAAACGGAATAGATCACCGCCATTTAATTTCCACAACTATTGTAAAACTTTAATTCTCCTATTTTCCAATTTCCACCTCTTATAAAATCCAGTGACCACACTCTTTCTATCTCTCCACTCTCAACTTTGCATGGTTCAATATTGCTACTTCATTATCTGTAGTGTATCCATCCATGGAGATTACCTCAACCAACCAAGAGAAAACACAGTCTAACTTCTTGAAAGCTATGTTCGAAAATCTTAAGGTTAAGTTGAAGGACATGGCGATGAAGACGAAGAAGATCGGAGAAGATGATCCGAGAAGAATCTTGCACTCCATTAAGGTTGGATTCGCTCTGACCTTAGTGTCTTTGTTCTACTACTTCAGACCTCTCTACGATGGCTTCGGGCAAGCCGGAATGTGGGCCATTTTGACTGTCGTCGTCGTTTTCGAATTCTCAGTTGGTAAGTTAATTACGCAGTTTATTTCTAGTACTTGATCAGATGTAGCATCTACAACAATTTTATTTGTATATATACATTACTAATTTATTTATTGCAGGAGGCACAATTTCGAAGAGTTTGAACCGAGGGGGTGCCACTCTACTAGCTGGTGCCTTAGGAGTTGGAGCTGAATATTTGGCTAACCTATGTGGGGAGAGAGGAGAGCCAATTGTTCTTGGCATTTTGGTTTTCATTCTAGGTAATTAAATATATTTTAAAAATTATACTATTATAGTTAATAGGGTTCTGTTAGGTTGCTAACTGCTAACTATGTCAATAATTTAGTTGACATACAAATGTCTTCGTATTGACATATATAACCTATTGACATAGTTAGCAGTTAGCAACTGATCACATCCCATAACTAATAAAGATAGAAAGTTTAAATTTGTGTGATGTTGTAATAAAATGCAGCGGCTGTATCAACATTTACACGATTCATCCCAAAGGTGAAGAGGAGATATGATTATGGGGTATTGATATTCATACTGACGTTCAGTTTGGTGGCGGTGTCGGGTGCTCGGATCAGTGAGATAATGGAGTTGGCTCATCAACGGCTGTCAACGATTTTGATAGGCGGCGCCACCTGCATCCTTGTGTCCCTTTGCATCTACCCAGTTTGGGCTGGTCTAGATTTGCATAATCTCATTGCTTCTAACATACTAAAGCTTTCTGCCTCCTTACAAGGTAAACATATGTAACTATATGTTGATTGTCTTTTATTATAGTATATGCTGATGTTCAGTCTCCCGGATAATATAGTATCAAGATATAATCAAATATTAAGTTGTGAGATTATTTTAGTTGGATGAGATTGGTTATGACTAATTATCACATGATTTGTCGATTAATTTGCAGGTTTCGGTTCCGAGTTTGGCAATGTGGTGTCGTCTAAGGATGTTAGAGATAAGTCATATCTCCAAATTCATAAATCTGTGCTCAACTCAAAAGCAACCGAGGAATCATTGGTGACTACTTAGTTATGACCTTTTTGTTATTCCTTTTTTGTATGGATGCTTTTATTAATATATTTATGTGATTATTAAATACAGGCTAATTTTGCATGGTGGGAACCTAGTCATGGGCGTTTCAAGTTGAATCATCCATGGAAACTCTACTTGAACGTGGGTGGCATAGTCAGGCAATGTGCTTGCCTAATCGAAATACTTAGTGGCTGCATAACCAATTCTAAAATTCAGGTACCTATATACTACTATAGACTACGGGCAGTGATAAAACGCAAACTACATCTTTTCTACAAAACTCCAAACTATGATCTGGACCGTTAGGTACATTTACTGTTGACATTATTCGTTATCTGTTGACATCAAATCTTGAAATCTAACGGACCAGATCTTAGTTTGGAATCTGTACAATGTATAGAGTTTGCATTTGATTATATCTCTAATATATAAATTCAAGAATTGATCTAAATACGTTCATTTCTTGCTCATCTCACACTAGCCTATTTTTATAGGTAGTATCCGAATTCGAACAGAAAATTCAACCATCATGCGTGAAAATGAGCATGGAATGTGGCAAGGCTCTCAAAGAAGTATCCACAGCAATTAAAAACATGTCAAGTCCACCATCATCTGTTGCACTTCATTTAATCAACTCCAAAGCTGCAGCCGATGAACTTAAGAACATAATGGAAAATTACCCCTCGTCGCGAAACGAAGCAGACCTTCAACAAATCATGCCAATGCTAGTCGTTGCATCCATACTCATCGACATCATTAAATTTGTCGAAAAGATAGTAGTTTCTGTCAATGAATTGGCTGAGAAAGCAGGGTTTAAACAAGCGCAGCTGCTTCACCGTGGGATTGTGAAACCTGTAAATAATGACGATGATGATCAACTTGTTATAGAGATCGGCGAGATGAAAAAGCCTATAGGAGTAGGAACATAGGAAAATAATATTTCTTCATTTATTGGAAATGAAATTATTACATGTTTCTAGATAGAAATATGAAACCATATGTACCATTGTTTTCCATAGGTTAGTGATGTATTTTTATTGGAGATATGTAATATAATGAAGAAATAATATTTAATCTTTGTTGTCATGTTGTGAAAAGTGTGAGTGATCACAAAAAGGTACAAAAAGTGTGTAAATGAACTAGTACTTCTATTCGGCAGAACGTGCTTTACTTTGTCTCTATTTAGCTACAAAAAGTGTGTTAATCTACTAAATAATCTAATCTATCAAACATGACTTTCTATTATCTTGTTTTTTAATCTAACCAATAAGAACCAACACTGACTTTAACCATTATTTCATTAATTGGATCCATACTAATTGAGCCTTGAAGTTATCACGAATAGCAAACAAGTCACTAGGTGAAATGCCAAAGCATATTAGTGAAATTAAAGAATTAAGTTTGATTGTTGTGGGTGCATCACACTAGGGGGAATAGGAAAGGACAAAATCATATGTATGAAGGGGGAAAACTACCAAAAATGGCTGCACGGTGTCCACTGCATAAACACAAAATGATTAATTGTAAGTATTGTTATAGAGGTGATATTGAGCTACTATAAACCACGATTTATTTGGAAACTAGAAACCAACTAACCTAGCTAGGCAGCCACTCGCCCATAAAGGACGTTTATCGTCAAATAAAGGAATTAGGGCTGTTTTCCACTTTCTCTCTTCAGCAAGTGGAAAAAAGAATCTCTTCTACGTGAAAATGACTGGTGGGGGGTTGGGGGTTGGTGCAATTAAGTTATTGGAGGAAATTCAAAATAAATTTAAAAAAAAAAAACATGACTGGTCGAGTTTAGTTACATGAAAAAGAATATGTTTGATTTCGATTATCTGAACCAAAATCATTGTGTGATGTTAGCAACTTTTTTAGATAAAAGTTGTGCAAAAAATATTACTCCTTTCGTCCCACTTTAACAGTCCTATTAATTTTTCTGCACTCGTTTTTATAAGAATGATAGTAATAAATAGTTAAAGTGGAGAAATGGTAAAGTAAGAAAAAAGATAATGTAGAAATAAGTGCAGAAAGTCAACGGGACTGCTAAAGTGAGACGGAGGGGTAGTATATAATTGCAAGCATCCCTATACTTGTACACCCCTGTTAATGCATGCTTAAAAAATTAACCGTGCTCAAAAAAGTTTACAGTATAACAGTAATATATAGTTGCAGGTACTATTTTATAAGATTTTCTTTCCCATGGTTTCACCATGCAAGAAATTCCAAAATATTGTTTAGTCGTATTTTTAATTTAATCAAAACCTAATCGATGCATGTCTTAATCTTTCCCTGTCGTGAAATGCGACTGCCAACAGATTCTTTGAATCCAATCGACTTTTCCTTGTGACGATGAGGTGGTAAAAGTGTAAAAGATCTATTGTTTTAATTATTTTTGTGGACCTAATTAATAATCTCCATACTCCTCAGTCACGTTAAAGATCAAGAATTTAAACCATCAATTAGATCAAAAAGTACGTTAGTTGAACGTGTAGAATCCCACCAAGATTCCCTCAATCGGTAGCAATGTTCCAAGGAATATTTGTTATTCTTGTTGTAGTAACTTGCAATTCTCGAATAATATATATGCTATATGATTGGCTCCTTCTAATTAAATCCTCCAAATTTAAATAGGTATAAATGAATAGAATAACGCCTTGAGTTTGTAACTAAAATTTCATTAGTTCAAACCCAACTTATCAATTTCGAGTATGTCTGCAATTTCGAGTACAACTGCAGATTCATTGAAAACATGGATCGTCACCAATTCATATTTCTATTTACTAGTACTATATAACAAAAGGATACATAATATATACAGCAATGATATGTATAGAGATTAATGTTTAAGGCGTCAGCATATATAGACTGTTTACACTATAACAAAAAGAACGGCTAAGAATATTTTTTAATACTACTCCCTCCGTCCCAATTTTATAGTCACATTTTGCCATAAAAGTCTGTCCCACATTTAGAGTCATATTTAGATTTTTTCATATTTGGACATAAAATTTTACCCCATTATTCACTAAAATTACACCCAAATGTCATTATCTACGTTAAAAAAAACCAAAACAAAAATAAAAAAAACCAAAAAGTCAAAAGGGACCAACCTTCAACCAACTCACTTCATTTATTACACACTTCATCATCTCACTTCATTTATTACACACTCCACCAATTCCTTAAAACTCGTGCCATAATTAAATGTGACTATAAATGTGGGACGGAGGGAGTATTAGGACGATAATTTGCGTGTCTAATTATATCACCAACACTTCATAAAGTATCCTTATTGTTGGTATCCCAACTAAAATTAGGGAACATGAATAGATGTGTACTAAAAAAGCAAAAGATTAAGATAATTTGACCTTAATTTATGGACGCTTTCTTTTGCTGCCTAAATTATAATTATTTAAAAAATTTCAAACGCTAGTAATTGCGTCTCAATTTTTTTTATCATTAAAAAAATAAGTTTTTTTGGTGTTATATAATAAATTAGGTTGATGAAACTGGAATGTTTTAAGTATGATATAAAAGAGCAATCTGAGATATCACTAATAAATAAATGCAGAAATTAATAATTATTTATTTTTAAACTGACATGACCTTAAGATATCCTTGTTTCTTTCCTTTTGGCTGTATAATAGATGATACATTTGTATATTTATTTATCACAGTGGTTGGTATAAGTACGTAGGTTCGATCTGAAGCACATGAACAGCAGCGGCAGACATGCTAGCTACATTTCGGTGGGATTTATCAAATTTGATCGGTCTTTATTGGTATATAATATAATAATAATAAAGAAAATAAAGCCAACAAGAGTAACAGAAGACCGGTGTATTTGAATTTTCTATAGCTAATGTTAACATGTTAAAATTCCATAGCTCATCAACATTCTTTTTAGTGGGATGGGTGTTAAATGCATTCAAAGAACTTGACAAGGAAAGTGATCAAATGCATGGCATGCATGAAAAGATGCCAAACAAACTGACAAGTAGGTGGAGCTCAAGAAGTGTAGTGACGTGTTCAAGGGATCTATAGCAGCTTTTGATCGAACACGAGAATTCAATTCTTCCTAATTCTATTGATCAAGTTGTTAATTGTTCTTTTTTCCAACTAAGTTATTTCATCTCTCCATTAATCTAGCTTAGCCTGATATCATCATGGCTAATCACGTGAATATTGAAAGAGCAAGATCAAATAAAACAACAAGAACATTAGCTTAGATAATCAAACTGTTAAATTAACATATCATCAATTTATCTATCACCATAAATCGCACACAATAAACATTGCTACTTATTTTCATCAATAATTCACCGTTGAACAACAATGAAGACAATGAAAACATTTCTCACTCTGTCCCTAAAAAGTATGAACTATTTCCTTTTTAGTCCGTTCTTAAAAAGTACTTCCTCCGTCCACGAAAAATAGACAAGATTGGAAATGATGAGGTCCCAATCATACATCTTCAATTCGCAGATGACACGATTATCTTCACCCCAGCTGATAAAAATATTTTGGAGAATTACAAAAAATTGCTGCAGTGTTTCGCTTTGATGACAGGGCTTAGAATTAACTATGAAAAATCTGTGCTCATCCCTCTAAATTGTGGAAAGCAGTGGATTGATGATACTTTGGATACAATCAAATGCGGGGCTGCAAAATTACCAACCACCTACCTTGGTATCCCACTGGGAGCTAATCCGAGAAAGAGTAGTACATGGAAGCCCATCCTTGATAAAGTAGAGAAAAGACTTAATGTGGAAAGCAAAAACATTATCTAGAGCAGGAAGGTTGGTTCTTATCAAGGCTGTCCTCAATAACCTCCCGATGTATTATCTTAGTTTGTTTAGAATGCCTAAAAAGGTGGCAAATCGCATCATCCAAATGCAACGGAGATTCTTTTGGGGCAAGGAGGCCGGAGCTAGAGGAGGATGCTTGATTGCTTGGAAAGCTATTCAAAGGCCCATTGATAAGGGGGCCTTGGAATCGGTGATATCCTTATTAGAAATGCAACTCTTCTATTCAAATGGTGGTGGAAATTTGCGCATAGCCAACGACCCCTGTGGAAGAAAGTTGTGAGCTCTATACACAACACTCGACACATTGGTGATCTACAAAAGCTCGAGGGAAAGAACACTGCTAGTACTTGGGGACAAGTTCTGGATTTTTCCAGAAGCAACAATGAAGTACAAGAAGTTATCGAAAAAGGGATCAGAATGAAAGTCGGAAATGGATCAAATATCAGATTTTGGCTTGACAAGTGGACTGGAGATGACAGCCTCAAGAACTCTTTCCCAAGATTATTCATGATCTCTACACAACAGAGTGACTTTATTGAGGACATGGGTTCATGGGACGATGGTAGATGGAGTTGGGAGTTTACTTGGAGAAGAAATCTTTTTGTTTGGGAGAAGGAATTGGTAGAGAGTCTTCATCTAGCCGTGGATCAAACTTCATTGAGTGAAAATGGGAGGAATGTGAGAGTTTGGACTTTTGACATTTCAAATGCTTTCTTTGTCTCTGGTTTTCTTGCGCAGGTTAATCACTTCATGGGAGAAGATGATAGCCGTTCTCATAATGGAAGACTAGCATGGAATAAGGTTGCCCCACCTCGTGCCCAACTTTTGGTGTGGTTTGTCCTTCAAGGAAAACTTAACACCAAGGACAGACTTTTCAGACTTGGAGTTCCCGGAATTGCAGATCTGTGCGTATTTTGCAAGGAAGAGCAGAGACTATCAACCACATCATGTTTGGATGTAAGTACTCTAGCAGCCTGTGGTACTTCTGCTGTAACCAATGGAATCTCGCCTTCAGCTTGCCTGAAGACCCGTTCGTGTGTTTTCTCTCTTGGATGGATGCACCTTTCTACAAGTTCGATAAGAAAATATGGACATCCCTTTTCTATGTGATTACATGGTCCATATGGTGGATTAGAAATAAAGTTGTTTTTCAAAACTTTGAACCAAATTGGGAGGTTGAAAGAAAACTAATTTTGTGGAGGCTCGACTCATGGATAAAAGGGTGGTGCCCGAACTTCCCTTTCCTACCAGGAGAAATGTATGATGAGCTTGTCAAAGCTAGAAGATGGTCTGGAAGGTATCAAAGAACCATTTCCACTTGCCAATTGATACAAAGGTGAACTTCATCTCGCCTCTTTTGCCTTTTGTTTGCTGCTGGGATTGTCTTGGTTTTTGGCAATGGTGATACTTTTGCCTCTTTGCTGCTTTCTTTGTTGGCGGGAGGTGTGTTGGTCGTGGCTTTGTTGCTCGATTTCTTTTGTGTCTTTGTTTTTGGCTTGTTGTTTGTTCTTGTTTGGCGCTCTTGTTGTCCCTTTTTGGTTGGGTCGAAACCTTTCTGCTCACTGCCGCCGGTGGTTTGAGCCTTTTATTCAATCAAAAAAAAATATGGGTTTTAATGTATAATTGGTAAAATAAGATAGAGATAGGAAAAGTAAGAGGGAGGGAGGGAAAAGCTAGTGAAATGAGTGTCAGTGGATTGTGGGTTCCACATTTAGAATGATGTGTAGGGAGGACCAAAATGGCAAAACTTGTCTATTTTTGTGGACGGGGGTAGTATGAACTTTCTAATTTTGGAAACTTCTTTCTCTCTAATGAGGTGAGACTCATTCTCCACTAACAATACTTTAAAAACTTTTTCTTTCTATCACTTTCTTACTTTTCCAATTATGTATAAAAAACTCATGCCGAACCAAATGTTCATATATACTCTTTGAGGACGGAGGGAATATTAAACTATGTTAAATACTTATAATAGTGGAATGGTCGGGATAGAATAGTCATCTTCGATCTTGTGATGAATTGAACCTTCTTCTTCATCTCTTTTCTCTAGATGGTGTATTCTAGGTTGAATGGAAGTTGAGAAGTTATGGAAACCATGGAATAATAATCATTTATACATGAGCTAAAAATAAATAACGATAACTGTAACAGCCCGCCTTCCTATGGTACAATAAATGCGGCGACTGCTACCAAAATTGACTTAAAGAATTCAACATAGGCTAGGGTTTCATTTAAAGAGTTTTGACCAAAAATTTAAAGGAACTATCAGAGCATTAAAACAACAACTTAACCTAGAAACTTAAATAAGAAAAAGGAGGGTATCATAAATTACGATCAAAAATCTCAAGAGTATGACATAGTTTCCAAGATAAAAACCACAAGATAGTCTAAGGCCTCTAAACCGAAAGGAGAGTGCAAAATATTCGAAAAAATAAACAAAAGTGTTTCAAAATAATTTCAGCGGAAGCGACCAAGAGAAAGAGCAGCTATGTATGAAGACACAACTACGCTTGAAGTTCAAAACATCCATCTTAATTAGTTATCATGCTCAACACCCGCCACCGCTCGTCATCGTTCAACCTGCACATAAGGAAAACACATGCAGGGCTGAGTATTTTGAAATACTCAGTGAGCTCATTGCCAAAACGTTTTATAAGTTATGCCACCCTTACCAAGTGAACTCGAGTTTTAAGCAGTTATAAGAGAATATCACGAGTATCACAAAATATATTTTCCATAGACTGGCCAGTCAAATAACTCCCCACTTTTCTTATCAAATTCTACAATCACAATCTTTCCATGGTGCGACGAAAGTGTGGCCACACTTTTCGCCCACGAGACCGGCCGACTAGCAAGGACGGCTCCCGATCCCCTCGTGTACACAGCCTGGTAGGGTTTGCGGCCCACACTCAGACCCGAATTCGTTTAACATATCCATAGCCCTATAGCCCAATGGAGCGAACTCTCAAACTGGGCATCAGGCGCACAATATCACAACAAAACAGACATAGGCATGGCATAACAGTTAAACCACCCTTATTTCTCCATATTCATATATTTGCACATAAAAGAGTTTAAGAGTAAAGCCCACCTCGACTGCTTAGGTTTCAAGTATGTTCTTTCCTTTGTTATCCGGCTTCGCAACTGAGATTTCACCTTTTTAATCACATAGGCACATATCACAAATCAGATTTAATACAAACTCCTAACTCATGCATGTCTCAACGCTTTTCCCTTTTCCCACCGATCTATTTTAGCATCATTAATCAATCAAGATCATGTTCGTCGCATAAGTTCCATTCGCATCTCAAATCTAGATCTAACATCAACATGTGTCACACAAGAGTATTTAGCCACCAAACACACACCACACACACACGACACGCCCACACACACGCCACACACATGTATACATATTTCCATATCCACTTTATCCCACTTTCACTAAAACAAGATGCATGAGGGTTCAAGAATACCGATAAATCGGTTAGAAAGAAGAGGAATCGAGTAGAAACGAAGAAGACAAATATAAGAATACCTTATGAGAAAAACGAACGGTAGAAATTTAGTATTAGACTTGGTTCTTCAAGATTCTTGGATTGAACTTCAATTCTTCTTCAAAAGATGACAAAGTATAGAAGAAAAATTGGAGAGAGTGGGGAAGGGAGGGGGGCGAAAATTATGGGTAGGGGGCGAAAATTTGTGATGACTAGGGTTAGGTTTTTGGCTTCTTATTTATAGAGTTCAATAAGATCTTTAGGTAAATAAAATAGAATATTTGGTAAGATCTTATTCTCCACAATTAAATAAACAAATATTGTGAAGTAGGGAAGAAGAATTAACAAAAATAGACTAGGGTATCAAGGCATGTAATTTTCGAAATATATGGCTCCCAATTAGCCAAGATTTTGTTTTGGTATATTTTACGGAGTAGAATAAAATATCACGGAGCAAAATAAAAATCTTCCCATTGGGAAAAGGCAAAATAGGCGTGTACTTTGGGTTTTAAATAAGGAATGGATTTTTGAATATTAACTAAAATGAAATAAGGCAAGATCTCTTGAGGTATGGAAAGATTTGGTAGAATATTTAAATTCTAGGTATGGAAGGAAATCAAATAAGGGATCAACTAAAAAATAAAATAATTCTTTCCTTCCCAAAATAGGTGATTTTCAAAAATCACCAAGAAATAAGGGGGGCTGATTTTTCCCTCTTTAAAATAAGGAATAATTGGGTCTTGGATTTAATTTGGATAAATATCCCAAGAATTAAATTAAATCCGGAAAAATAGAATTTCTTCTTCAAAAATCAAGAGGGTCGAAAATGGCTAGTATTTATGGAAATTTTCTCTAATATTCTCACTCACCCTTAAACAAATAATTCACCTCATAATTTAATAAATCACATGGCACATCACATAATCAAAAAGTTTGACTTTTCAAACCTCCAACGCAAACCCTAGACTCGACTTGGCCAAAGCATCTCATGAAATAAATGCATTCATAAATAAATTCACGTCTCCACGTCATCAATAATAAATTCTAGGGCTCTAAAATTAGGGTTCGGAAATTCGGGATGTTACAATAACGGTTGTGATTTATATAAAAAAAATTAAAGTATATTTTTTAATGTTTTAGATCATTTTGTAAGGGCTTTTACATAGTAATTTGTATTAAATTTAGAAAAATTATAAAAACTTACTAAAGAAAAAAGGTTAACAAACAATTTATTAAGGGCTTTAGCCCTACCCCCATCGCACATGGGTCCACCCCTGCCGAAAATGAGAGTTTTTTGTAACGATCGGTATCTACTCGACCGAGTTATCTTTTGGTCGGGTCTGAAGTGAGGTCTCTAGATTGGATTGCTCAGCATGACTCGATCGAGTAGATGTAGACGTCATACGTAACTCGGTCGAGTAGAATGCTCAGTATCAACGAGGCTCAACATGACTCGGTTGACTTGTTATCTTAGCGCATTCACAACAACGGTCGAAACTAAGGTTCTAGCTACAAAACTCGATAATATATATGTGCATCGAACAACCAATCAAATCTACAAAACTACAAGTTCATTAGTTTCAAAATGAACTAAATAAATGATAATTTTGTTTGTCTATTAATTTAATTTGATAAATGGTAACAAGTGATGGGTGTGCTACCGCTGATTCAGAATTGTTTTTGAAAATTTCTATGTAGGCGCTGCATCCTCGTCGGATCATTGGTTGCCGCTTTGGCTACACTATATTTTATCTAGTAAGACGTCATGACATGTTGTGTTTTAATGTCTTACAAATGTATTGCCTATTTCTGCTGCCATGTAAAATGAATAGTGAGATAGGTTTTCTACGATAAATATAAATGTATAATTGTTTTGTAAATAAATTGTTTTTAAGTAATAAGTTATGGTACTGGAACTGTGGCGTCTCCTATTCGGTCGGTCGCCAATCAGATAGGTGGAGTTACAAATACATCCAAAATGCAACATTAATATTTGGCCTACAAAACAAAGAAAATAAAACTCAGAAATTAAAAAGAATAATGCTAGATCCAAAAAATAAATTGTTGCAATCTGGCCCAAGGAAAAGGAATAATATTAGGCCCAGCCCCCAGGACAAAGCTTATCTATATTGCTCAATTTAATAACCCAATTACTATCCTCCCAAAACAAATGAGAGCAGTCAAGTGCCACATAACGAAAAAGAAGTCTCGTTTCGCCGACGAGCGCGTCAATTAGCGTTCAACTGCCGCTGACAGTCCCATTTTCAGATTGAAATAAATTTTCAAAATCAAGTTAGATTTTAAATGATGATTGAATCACAGAAATTTGACTGAAAGATGAACTAAAACGCACTCAAACTCGAATGAATTTTCATTTTTGAGACTAATAAATGATTTTTCTTCAAACGGTGAAGATAAGTAACTGTGGTTTTGTTATATGAATATTTTAATTTCGTCATTTTCGTTGTCAACAAATCGACTGATATTTTATCATTAATGGAATAAAAGCTAATTGAAGAAACAAAGCAAACGGACTTGACCTCAATAAGAAGTTGCACTCATACAAAAAAGTTGATGGAATATTTTTTATCCAAATTGAAAGAATGCAAATTCTCGTGCAGGAATTTCTGAACTTTTATGGAGTCCTTAAAAGTAATTATGTGATAGTCAAATATAGTTTTTGACAAATTATTAAATTAATGAATTATCAAAGTAGTGAAAAAACAGGTCAGAATTTATCAAAAAAATTAAATACGTCAAATATAAGGGGTGTCGAAATGTACTAAATTTCCATGGAAATTATTTTGCTTTGACTTCATTTATTTTAGTAGATTAAGTGCTAATTTTGTACTAATAATTTATAATTATGCTTTGTGGACTTAGTACATGTCTCGGAATCTTAATACATAAGTGCCAAATTAATCAAAATATTAGCGGCTATGACGCGATTAATATAGTAATTCCCTAACACGTGCATATCAATAAAACTTGGATTTGATTTAGTATTAACTAAGATTGTTATCTGTAGCAGGCTGCGACGCAATTACGCGGACACGCTAACTTAGGTCTTAAGAGCATCCGCAACGCTGACGGCATCGAGACAGCGTTGCGGCTCCCGTCTCGTCTCGACGAGACGAGATGTCTCGATGCCCGACGCGTCCCGGCGAGGCCAGCCTCGAGCTGGCGAGACACGCGCCCGGCGCCACGTGGCGCGCGCGGGCGGCTGGCGTGACGCCCACTCGCCAACCCGCGAGTGGGCGTCGGATTTATGACGTCATAATTCAATTTTTTTTAAAAAAAATCAGATTTTTCGGAAAAAAAAATTTAAAAAAAACGGTAATATTTTTTAAAAAAAAATTGTTTTGTTTTTTTATATTCTATATATACTCTTCTCCATTCTCCATTTTACACACAAACACACGTCTATTCTCTCATCTCTCTTTCATTCCTCTCCAATCACTTCTATAAAATCATTCCTTTATTTTTTTCTTCTCCCAAATTTAATCAATTATGGATCCATTTGAGCAAATGCGTCGAATAATGGAAGAATCGCTAGAAGAAGATCGACGTAGGGAGGAGGAAGCCGCCGCGCCTCCTAGGCGGACGCCGGACATACATCCACCGTAACCGGGAGGAAGCCGCCGCAAGGTTGGAACGTGATTACTTCAGTCCGAACCCGGTGTGGGGAAATATCTACTTCCGTCACCGTTTCCGTATGTCACGCCCGCTATTTTTGCATATCGCAAATACATTGGCGGCACGGGAAGAGTTCTTCGAGAGAAGGGTTCGACACGCCGTTGGCCGTCCTAGCCACACGACGCTCCCGAAATGTGCGCGGCGATCCGTCAGCTTGCTCTCTTTGGATAAACGAGCGGATGCGTTCGCGCGAATACCTCGCAGCGTCGGAGAATTCCTTGGGCGACTTTGTTTGTTGAACTTCGCAAAGGCGTCCAGGCAGCCCTTCACTTGCGCCGAATTTCTGAAGAAGCCAACCACCGCAGATTGTCAGTTTCTGCTCCGTCTTCACGAACAAGTGCACGAATTTCTCGGGATGCTCGGGAGTGTCGATTGCATGAATGGAAGAATTGCCCTGTGGCGTTGAGGGGGTCATACACGAGCGGCCACAAAGGCACCCTCCCTTTTTTAATTATGTCTTTTTTTATTTTTTAGGTAGTTAAATTGTAATTTTATTTTATTTATAATGAAGTGTGTTTTTTATTAATTGAATTTGTTGGAATTAAAAATAAAAAATGAAATTGAATGAATAGTTAAGAGATGGTTAAGAGATGAAGGGATGCAGGTGTTGTCTCTTAGTTAAGAGATGAGCTGAAAAGTACAGTGGGGCACATGAATAGTGAAGATATGAGACGGTTAAGAGACGGATAAGAGATAGTTTTGCGGATGCTTAGGGCATGAAATTTGGGAATGAAGGCAAGGGCAATTTCGTCATTCCGTTTGCGTATAGCGTCAGAGCCATAAATCACAGATACGCGGCGAAGGATCATCTGCAGTTTTCGTTTTACCGCAACGCAACTCTTCCCCAATCTCACTTCGCACTTAGATTCACCGCAGGAAATGGGGCTGCTCTCCAACAGGTACATCTCCTCAATTTTCTAAATCGTTTGAATTATCTCCATTTCTTACCTTCTATAGATTAATCGAGTATTTTGCTGATTTTATTTTTTGTGTGATTGCAAACCCGAAGAATCGTAAGGAGCAGCCTCAAACCAGGGGATCATATCTACTCGTGGAGGACTGCATACATCTATGCTCATCACGGTTGGTTTCAGATGAATTTATTTTATTAGGTTTTATTTAATTAAATTGGATGACAAATACAACTTCTGTGATTGCTGAGATCTCGACTTGTTTCGAATCGTAGAGCATGTAATTTCAGTGCAATCCAATTAGAATATGTATGAAATTGAATAAATATTCCTGACTAGCATTTGATGGTTAGAAATTAGATGAAAAAGAGGATTTGGTATAGATTTATTTAATGGAGTTTCTGCATAGTTGTTGCTTACTCATCATTGGATACTCTTCTTTGAGGAAAGCTTTTTTATTGTTTAAATTTAGTTATTGATGTCAAGGTTATATCTGATGATTTTCTGCACAATGCTTGGACGAGAATAGGTATATATCTTGGAGATGATAAAGTTATACATTTCACCAGACGAGGTCAGGAAGTCGGAACTGGTACTGTGTTAGATGTCCTGCTGGTGAGCTCAGGACCGAATCGATCATATATTCCGTGCCCCACCTGTCTCCCGAGAGACGATGCACATGGAGTGGTCTCGTCGTGTTTGAACTGCTTCCTAGCTGGTGGTATTTTGTACCGGTTTGAGTATTCAGTCAGCCCTGCTCTTTTCCTTGCAAAGGCACGGGGAGGGACTTGCACCCTCGCTGTCTCAGATTCTGATGATGATGTGATCCACCGAGCCAAATACCTGCTGGACAACGGATTTGGATGCTACAATGTGTTCAAGAACAACTGTGAGGATTTTGCAATTTACTGCAAGACGGGACTGCTCGTGCTGGATCAGAGTACAATGGGACAAAGCGGGCAAGCTGTGTCCATTATAGGCGGACCTCTTGCGGCTGTAATGTCCACACCACTGCGGCTTGTGACCACCAACATCTATGGGATGGCAGCAACTGCGGTTGGGGTTTATTGTGTGAGCCGCTATGCGGCAGACATTGGCATGAGGAGAGATGTGGTAAAAGTTCCTGTTGAGGATCTGACGAGAAGGCTCGCCACGGGTGTGCTTCAGGTCCTTGAACCAAGCATCCCTGCTGCACCACCTCTTGCTCACTAGGTAGCCTATACGGAGAGATACAACAGAGAAAACCTCAGCATTATCCATTTTCGATTTATATATAATATGGTTACTTAATAGTGTGGTTTGTAATGTCATTCTATAATTGTGAGATCCCTTGCAAGAAATGACATCATGCTACATTTTATCTTGATGCAATACAAAGTATGTTGGAGTATAAGATCATACGTACTTATGTGTATTATTTCCGGATGATATATATTGGAGTATAAGATCATACTTATGTGTATTATTTCCAGATGATATTTATTTGAGTAAGATCGTCCTTTGTGTATTATTTCCAGATGATATATACAGGGTACTACCCATGCCCGCATAATATAGATAAAGTTGTAAATGATACAGGATTTAATGCATAATTGATAAAGTAAAAAAGATGGAACGGTGGTGGAAGTAGTGACGGATTATAGAGTCCATATTATTACTAGTGTTAATAGTGTTTAAAACTTTTCATGTTAAAATTAATCTAATTTTAATTTTTTGATTAACTATCCAAAAATAGTAAAACTAGTCTATGTTATTATCCGCACACAAATAAATGCACCAGCTGCCTTGGCCCTAGCCACTAGTAGCTTGTCCTGTTGACCACATCAATATTCATCCCCGTGATCTAAGTCTCACTGCTCACACCATTAAAGCACACTATCAAGTGCTAAGAAATTGATCTAAGTAATACAATATTCAAAATATTTTTATATGCTTATTTCTTATTATTTTAAAGTACTATATAAAAAAAATTATTAACTAAATGACAATATTCTTTAATGTCTGATCAATCGCTTAAGTTTTGAAATTAAAATATGAAATCATAATTTTTAATGTCTAAACCCTAAACCCATTTTTTCACAATTCTCTCACAGTGATCAAAATCAAATCTAATACTATGTCAAAATTAAATACTATGATACAACAATAAAACCTTATCGTTTCGAATAAATCGTCGTCATTTTAATTAACACTTCAAATTGATTTTGTCATAACTATTGTGATATAATTGCGATAATTTTAAAAACTAGTATGATTTTATGTTACAATCTCAAAATTTGAGAAAAGGCCTAATTATTCCTCTCATATTTCTCTTGTAAAATTTGTAGTGATTTTTGCTCTAAAATCGCCATCTCTTTAAGGCCCATTTAATACCAATACGGACCGGGCAATACTCCTGATTAAATGCTATATTGAACTTTACTCATACCAGATATATAATATAAATCAAACAGATTTAATATTGTGATCTTATAAAGTTCATCGTTTGGAAGCAAGCAAAGTTAAAAGTCAGCTATATTATCGGCAACGCAAAAAAACACCTCCCAATAATTTTGCAATAGCCGATGTGATGACGGAGAACCACAAAACAAAACTGTACCAACGCTCCTTGTAAATTTTGCCATTTCAAATTAAAACACCAAAGAATCCCAACTAAACGAATAAACAATAGGGAAAAGCTAAACATCCACTGTGTACAACCATAAATTGGGTTTATAGAGAAAAACCGGTTTATTTTCACTATCCGGTTGACTGCCAATTTCAGTTTACTTTTATACCCTTAGCTATTATTTTAAGCGAATTGCAGCCTCTAACTTTTCTTCCCTCTAATTTTATTATACTTTCATCTTTTCTCTCTCTTCTATTTTCATGTCATAGAGTTCGCGCCTCTTGTAAGAATTGAGTTGCACATCAAATATAGCAATTAAATGTTGAGCACGATACATTTTAATATTTTTAAAACTTTATTGGGATAGAAATGACGTATATATTATATTCAAGAGTTCATGTAATGATTTCAAATTTGTTTGAAAAATTCTTGTATGACATAATACTTAGTAAGTTTTAATTCTAAGCTATTAAATGTATATATTCTAAACTATATTATGACAAAATATAACTGAATCTACGTTTTTTTTAATTTATATAATATTATATTAATTTAACTTTTAGAGCAGTTAGAGCTTCTAAATTAGTAAAATATATATTACTCCTTTCGTTCCAATATAGTTCAGTCGTTTCGTTTTTGTTTTAAATTAAAAAATTTATACAATTATATCTTTAAATATTATAGTTATAATATAATAATAATAATAATAATATAGTATTATAATTATTTATGATTATAATATAGTAATACTCTATGTAACTATATATACAATTATATTATTATATATTATGATGAATAATTCATATTTAAACTATCCATCGTAATAATAAATATAATAATACGATTATTATCATTTAAAATTATACTTGATTTATTAAAAAATTTATATTATTATTTTTTAATAAATAAATAATTATAATAAGTATATTTTTATTTAGTGTTCAAATCAAATATAAAATATAAAATCTTGATACTTTCCAAACAGGAAAGTAAAGTTATTACGAATTATATTCCCGGAATTCATTTTCCTGGGAATCATTTTCCTTGTCAACTTTACTTTTCTGTCAACCAAACATGGCTTAAAACTTATAAGTAGTCCCAATTACATTAGTATTTGATTAATTTGTTTAATATGCTTAAGATAAAAAAAATGATGGATTGAATAATGAATTATGGAGTATTTTTATCTAACTATTTGATCTATGATAGAAATTGCAATTATATAAGTGATTAAATAAATTTTTTATTGTGTAAAGATCTAATCCATAAAATAGATGGATTAACTAGTAAATTGATCTCATCCAATTACTTGATTTAAAAAAGAAATACTAAATACATTAGTATTTGATTAAATAATTTTTAAAATGATTTTCATCCAATTATTTGGTTTGTAAAAAAAATCCTAATGACATTATTTATGATTCAATAAATATTTAATGTCATCAAGATTCAATTATACAGTTATTGACTATTCTATTTATTATTTTAAAAATAGTTAATGTTTTAGTTATTCCATTATAAATTAGTAGTTATTTAGAATTATTAGCTAAATTCAAATGAACACACAACACATTTATATTTTATACTGTATGAGTATATTAATTTTAATTGAGTCACAATTTTAATCTTAAGAATTTCATGTTTTTACTTTCCAAGACCTTAATTTCTTTATATTCTTAATTTTTTGGAACATTACAAGTGGACCATAATCAAAATATAATCACATGATCTTAACTCATCTATTAAATATTTTTAAAAGATATATAGTTAATAGTATTTTTTTTCTTTTCTTTATGAAATAGTAGAATTTTTAGCTCAATTCCCTATAACATGTACAATTTGGTATATGATATATTAATACTAACTGAATTTACTGTTGCAAATTTATGAATTTATAATTTTATATTTAATTCTTTACTTTCCAAAATACTAGAAAATTTCATAAATTCTTAATTTTGGAACATTACAATGAACCTTTATCATAAAAATTATCCCACGTTCTTAACTCATTTATTTAGTATAATGTTTTAAAATTGCACAGTAAATATATAATCTCTTTTTTCATTATTAGAGTTTGATCTAAGATAAATTGATTGGATCAAAGATAAATTGAATTATTATCATTATTTTGTATCCCCGGTCATTTGATTGGATTTGAGATAAAGTGACTTTATGAATTCAAGTTTGATTGAATTGTTAAATTGGCTAGGCTCCAACTTAAACGTTAATTTGAATCTATTACTACGAATCTAAACTCAATTGAATCGTTCGATCGCATATGAAAATCTACTTATTTTTCCAATTAAATTTAGCATTATATTGAATCTAAAATATAAGATCAACAAGAATTACTTAAGTTTATCAAATTAATTTTACATTGAATTAAATTGTTGAAATGAGTATAAGATAAATTACAAGCATAAATAATCATATGGTTCTAGTTAAAATTCAACTAAATGGTTCAATTATGATTCAATTGAATATAATTAGGAACAATTGAAATCTCGGATGATTCAATTGAGTATAAGTATCAATCAAATTATTTAATTTAATAGTATTTTTTAAATTCCTGGATAGCCATTTTAGTATGATAATAATCAAAATTCTAAATTTAATACCTAAATTAAATTGTATGATTCATTTTACCTTTCTTTTATGCGTTATGCAGATTCTGCTTAAATTAAATTAAATTAAATTAAATTAAGTAGAATGGTTAAAATTTTGAGATTTAATATTGCTCATTTGGAATGGATCAATTAGAAGAAAATGATCAAAAGAGAAAAGAAATATATATACAAACAAAACAAACAGAGGGAGTAAAGACAATGTGGTCGGTCTATAATCATTCAATTTCCAATGTTTGGTACTAAGTACAGTAATTAATGTATAACTTGAGTTCAAAATTTAAAATTCGTTTGAGAAAATAAGTGGAGGGAATTCTAAAAAAGAAACTAAAGAAAAGGTTATATATGGAATTTCAACTTATCCACTAATAACTACTAATATTTTATCTATTAATTAATACTTAAATTTATTAATTTGTCCTTATGTGGTTAACCATAATGTGATTGTTTAGCATTACTCTAAACAATAACTAGTTTTTATACGTCAGGGTTGAATAATGATTAAAAGAGAAATCACAAAATTATATGCTAGTTAAATGGGTTGATTCACATACTACTTTTTATTTTGCTTTTGCTAATTTGAGTGGAAATCCTAGCTAGTTGCAACGTCTATCATTAATCACCTATGCATTTTATGATTTTGAAGAATGAGTTTTATAGATTTATCTTGGAAATGTGCTCTAAATAAAGTGATCAAGTGGTAAGGTGGCTGTCAATTTTCTTAATTTGACAATTAATGATACTATTGGTTGAATGTGCAAGTACGTAATTTGGTATTGATTTAATATGACATTAATTAATTTCGGGCAAGCAAGCTTTTTCCAACAAAATAATTCCAAAATTCATTTAATACAATGTTTTTTTCTATGTCATAAAAATGAGAAATGCACATTATATCCTTGTTTTTGTTAATTGTTAGCGTTTCACCGGATATTATATGATGAAAAAGAAATTCCTGGCTCAGTACAAGATTCCCCATTTTTATTATAAACAATTTACATATGGATAATGTCAAAAGTGTAACCATCAAAATGAATCTAAACAAATGTATATATAGGGAATATTAAAATTTAAGTGTTAATGGAAAAATGGGACCCCTGCTTTTTGGACTGATTGGCCCTTATTTTTGTAACAGAGACGAGACAAATAGCTTTATCTTGATTTGATTTTGGGACCCATATTTGTTCCAATTAATGGACCAATAAAAGGCTTAACTTTTGCACCGCCACAAAACACATAGGATGTGTTTGATACGAAGGGACTGGCAGCTAGAGGTGTCACGCCGGGCTAGCTGCCAAGTGGCCCGGGCCGGCCCGGCCCGGTCCAGGCCAGGTTAGGACCGGTGACATTTGGGCCCAGCCCGACCCAGGCCCATGTCCGGAACGGGCTGGGCCGGGCCTGGGTTTTAATTGACATGGATGGGCCCAGCCCAGCCCGAGCCCAGGTAGCAAGTGGGTCGGGCTGGGCTGGGCTGGGCCAGGCTAATTTACATATTTTCAAGATGCATGAAAAACAAATGATATCTTCATAATTTCATAACCAAAAAACAACAAAATGTCTTCATAATTTCATATCCAAAAACACAAATTCATAAAACTTGGCTAATTCGGATAATTTTGCCAATCATAAGTGAAATTGGGCTCTTGAGAACTTGAATAGTGATAATCTGTAATCGGAAAATAAAATCTCTCTATATTCAGCTCTTGATCTTCATCATTAAACACTATATCCGGTTCGCCATCATCATCTTCTTCCACCATTTCCTTGATTTTATATCTTTCCAACCTCTGCAATTTGTTCATTCAAAATTCTTCATCCAACCAATTCTTCAAGAGCATGCAAAATTTGATGGACTTTGGAGTTAATCGAGTTCTTCTATCAGTCACCGTCCTTGCACCTGCACTAAAAGCACTTTCGGATGCTACACTTGACATTTGACATGTTAGTAGATCACGTGCAATTATGGATAAAATTGGATAATTTTTTTGTTCCATTTTCCACCAATGCAAAATATCAAAATCATCTAAATTTTCCACCAAATCTAAACTTAAATAATGTTTAAGTTCATTTGTTGATTTTGTACTAGCATCATTCTTCCTCTTTTTTATTTTATCTAGAAGTGCATAACTAGAGGAAGAACTATGGTTGTTACTCTTACTACTAGATGATGGCAGCATAGTAGTTGACAATGTATCTTTGAAAGTAGACGTATATGAACTAACAAGAAAATTTAAAAAATCTTCTAGTTCTTCATTTGACAATGGATTTTCAATACCAAGACACAAGTAATATTCTTCAAGATAAACTTCACAACCATCCTTTTTGCATCTTGGATCAAAAATATAAGAAAAAATAGCACAAAAAGAAACACTTTCATAATACTTTCTCCATTTAGTCTCCATTTTTGCAATAATTTCTCTCACATTTTCAATATATCTATGTTCATCAAATAATTTAACAATATTAACCATATCACGCAACATAATATTAGAAGTAGGATAGTAAGAACCGGCCATGATATTAGTCATATTGCTAAATGCTTGCAAAAGAGGAACCAATATATCAACAATCTCCCAATTCTTCTCACTAATGGCAATAACACTAGAATTCTTTTCTTCTTCAAAATAACGTATTATTATTGAAAAATAAGGTTTTGCTTCCATGAGCATTTTATAAGTTGAAGACCATCTAGTTTTTACATCAATATAAGGAAGTTTGAATTTCATTTTTGCATTTCTCACCATTCTCCTATATTTTTGCAATCTAATCGATGATGATATAATATAAAGCAAACAATCTCTTATAAGATCTATATGAGGTCTAACACTTTTCATTCCATCACATACACAAAGATGTAAGATATGACAAATACAACGAACATGGAAAAACTTTGCATCAAAACATGGCTTCAAATTTTTTTTGAAAAAGTCTATAGCTTTGCCATTATTTGCAGCATTATCCATTGTAATAGACATGATCTTTTCACTTATTTCCCAATAATTCAAAGAAGACATAATAGCTTGATATATAGATAGCCCATCATGTGGATGCTCAAGTGATGAAAAATCAATTATTCTTTTTTCTAACATAAAATTTTCATTTATCCAATGAGCCGTAACACATATATAATGCAAGCCTTGTCTCCCAAGCCATAAATCTGTAGTTAATGAAATTTTTGAAGTTAATTTAGAAAACAAATTTTTCAAACCAATAATTTCATTTTCATACAGTTTATAGCCATCTTTATAACAAGTGTTTCGAGAAACATTTTTGTAACGAGGTTGAGCTTTTTTCAACAAATTTGAGAAATAGTGATTTTCAACCAAACTAAATGGGAGTTCAGCTCCTATAATCAATTTAGCCAATTCAACTCTCACCTCATCTTGTTTATAAGAATGATTTGCAACGGTGCCACTAGAAACATCTAAAATTTGTTGTCGACTATCGTCTAACAAATCATTTTCCTCCCAATTCTTGTGCCAATTATTTAGATGTCTAGTTAGAGTACCCGTACCACTATTAAGTTTAAAGGAGAAATCTTTTTTGCATATCATGCACTTTGCTTTATCACCCTTTTGAACAAAATAATTCCACACCTTACTAGTCTTAGATCTAATAGGTGGTTTTTTAGCACAAGTAGAAGAAGTTTGAGATCCTACAATGGGTTCTTGTTCATCTTTCTCTTCTTCTTCTATTGTTTCAGGTTATACCATAGACTCTAAAGATGGCAAGACAAGCTCACGTTGTTGTGGTATTTTAAAAGATGAATTTACTAGGTTTTTCTAAAAATCTTTTCATCTTGAAACAAAAATTGTAAACAACAAACCAAGTTCTAATCAATAAAGCAAATAACTAATAATAAAAGTAAATCTAACCGACATTAGACTGTGAAGAATGAAGATCGTGGTCGGCGATTTGATTCAGCAACAGACACGTCACACGTTCCTCTTCTACAACAAATATTAACAATGAGATTAATTAAAATAAGAAGAATCATGAAAAGAATAATTACAAACAATAAACTAAGTATAATTTTGAAAGCAACTAATGCAAAACAAAACTAAATCTTACCAACAAAACATGGTGATGACAAAAGACTCGTTTCCTCCTCTACAACAATCGAATAGTTATCCGAGAACAACCAATATCAAATTGTTTGGACACCACAGGTTCACAACAATTAAATCCAATGGAGTTATCAGAATAGAACTTAGAGAACAAGATAGAGTATGAAGAAGGAGATGAACATGCAGAGAATTATATATAGGAGAATATGAGAAGTGAATAAAATAGCCGTTGAATTCTTCGAAGAAGAAGAGACTCTCATCGCTAAGTCTCTCTGCCTTCTTTACCTTTAATATTATAGGGAAACAACTAAGTAATTATATCTATTAATAGTTATTGGGAATACCTAAAATCATGGAAATTTTAATTGAAAATTGAATATTGGGAGGAGAGAGAAAAATATGAAACGGCTAAATCATATCAAGATTAATTGAAACTAAATAATTATATCTATTAATAGTTATAGGGAATGACTAAAATCATGAAAATTTTAATTGAAAATGGAATATTGGGAGGAGAGAAGGAAATATGAAACGTAAATGATTAATTGAAATTAAGATTATAATCTCTGATGATCTTATTAATATACATATGCATATATAGTTATATACTAGTATTAATTAATTATCACTACAATCATGGAGTGATGGAACCATTTAACTACATATATACATATGCGTATATCACATAAAAAAAAAGATTTAACTAATTATCACTACAATCATGGAACCATGAGAATTGATACGCATATACATATATTATATATAATTACCACATGCATAATTAGATATTGTCTATAATTAACACATTCATAATTAGTTTTATATAATCCCACAAAATCAGGAAAGGTCTACTAAAACCACGGTCCACGAACAATAATATGTATAAAAAATTTAACTATCACTATAATCATGGAACAATGAATCTCTATATTAATGCAAATATTTTAGTTCTAGAATCCACTATTTTGTAAAGAGATAAATCAATCACTATAATTATGGAGATATAATTACTTCTAGGAGTATGGATTGATCCATTATTTTTATTTTTATTGAGAAAAATTAGCTAACAATCCATCACTAAAATTATGGAAATATTATTTTATAAAGAAAAATTAATTAACAACTATGCAATCACTAATATTATGGAAATATTATTTTATAAAGAAACATTAATTAACAACTAATGTCACGATCACAATTCACAAGATTTCTAGGAATTATCTCCTTCATTATAGCTATTGCATTAGTCAATTAGTTCAAAATCCCCTTTTATTATAGGAATTAATTTCGAATAGTATACATAGAAATATGTACAGCATTATGGCTTATGGGTGAGGATGAATTAATTATTTTGGTATATGCAACAATTTGAAATATTTAAATTAATATGAAAAAATAAGCATAAATTATTCATAAAACACACTATATTACTAATTTTATAAGAAATATATGCTGGGCCGGGCCTGGGCTGGTCCTGGGCCGGTCCTGGGCCTGGGCCGGTCCTGGGCCGGGCTTCAGATGGGCCTGGGCCCGGGCCGGTCCTGGGTTTATAAAATGGCCCAATTGGAGCCCGTTTACACTATTAAGCCCAGCCCAGGCCCGCGCTATTTCACTGCCGTGCCGGGCCTGGGCCGGGCTGGGCTGGGCTGGCCCGGCCCACTTGACATCTCTACTGGCAGCTTTCACGCACACATGAATCAATTACAAATAATTCAGATCTATTTAGCGGATTATTTCGCGAAGGGACCGGCAGCTTTCGCGTAATTATCACATGTATGATCTTCCGATCATCGGAACCGATATCGGGCTGATCTCACCAACGCACTAGGACTTAAATAGAGAAGACAGAAATCCTTTCCCACCGAGGAGAAGAATTCGACCACCACTTAGGAGAGGGGGGCCCGAAAATTTTAGAGTAAAAATAATGATTTATTCTGTCTCCTTTATTCTCCTATTTATAATAAGTTACATATTGGGCCCAGACAGGGATCTATGGAAGGCTTTGGATATGGGCTCCTCTAATTAGCTTTTTACTAATTAAATTAAACCAAATTTAATATAAGCTTAAAATTAGAATATTACGAGCAGCCACTACAGAAGTAATACTGCACTCCCTATCCAAATCCGAAATTATAAGTACTTCGGGTTTCCATTACTTTATATTTATTTCCCGCGCTTAAGATAGAAACATCCATTAATTAATTATTTTCTGCTATGGACTTAATTAATTAATATCTTATTTATTCCAAGAGAGGACTCAGCAAGAAAATATTATTTATTATTCATAGAGTAATTAAACTCCAACTAGCTAGGTTCCGAATAATAAAACCTTATTTCAAGCTTCTCTTGAGGATGTTATCAAACGAGACTCACCTCGTGCACGATTCAACATAATAGCAATCCTAGCACCGCTAGATATTAATCACCACTACCCAATATACCAGGCTTATTGGGTTGCGAAAAACCCGCACCATTTGGTAAGTCAAAGTAGTGCATAATCAATACCGTATGCTCAATGCTAACGTACATTGATTGAGAAATAATTTACGAGACCTCGTCTTTCAGTAGATAGCATAAAGACTGTCTCACCGTTAGATCCATTCAGTACTATACCACACCAACGTCATCTTATTTCAGCAAGGCTTAGAAATAATCGGACTGACATTGCAACCTTTCACGATAGGTAGTCTAAGCCTATCTAGGTTGTGAAATTATTCTTTTTCTTTGTTTAGAACTGACCGTGTTACCTTAAAGTGGACGACGCCCACAACCGGTCTACTAAAACAAAGACTTAGACTTTGTTAAGTTACTTATACATTTAAATATGCAATAAACATACATTAAATGTAAAACATAACAACATTATGACAAAAATAATCTGTTTATTCATTTGGAAAATAAAATAAGAGTTTTAACAGTATTCAATCACTCGAAAGGTGATTTCTAGTATACAAACTCTAACATGATAACCACGTCATGAAAATAGCACCTAAGACCATCTCCAAGGGTACACTAAAATCTAAAATGAGATAAATATTTTGCTCCAATAGTACTCAAAAATCTATCTTATTTTTGGTTTTTGAGAAAAAAATACCTATCTTTAGGTTTACACTAAACCAATACCTAAAAGTTTTTCAAATTTTGTGAGTAAAAAAGGCATAATATAGAGAATATTATTTTAAGTTTGAGTTTAGTGTAAATGGTTGGAGTAAAATCAATATTTAGTGTGAGATTTACACTAAAATGAGTTTGAGTTGGAATGGCCGGAGATGCTCTAAGAAAATAATCAAAATAATTGACCAGAAATATGCTGAAATTATTTTCTACCTTGTATGTTTGTTACGCTGGTGATATTAAGCCAGAAACATGAAGTGTCAATTAGAATTACAGTTTTACCCTTTATTTATTTTTAATCTCACATGAAGTGTCAATTAGAATTACAGTTTTACCCTTTATTTATTTTTAATCTCATTAACTGTCATGCAAAAAAAAAATTTTGTCCATTTTATACCTACCCTTACTGTAATCAATGGAAGCAAAAAAACATTCATTTAGAAATCATCCTCAATTGAATCAATGGCAGCAAAAAAACCCATCAAATATCATATACTGTTACAAACCAATGTTCTCGCACTCCCATCAATAGCCCCTAAAAAATTAAAATCTTAACTCATGTGATTAAAAAAAAAATTTAACTGCTTCACTTTCTTCAAATCTTAACAGCCGGGCTTTGCTCTTCTTCAAGAAGCGGATGAGTTTTTCGGCTGAAATAGTTGGCCCTCTTTCCTTCTTCAAATCGTTCACCAATTGCAGCTTCATCTTCAAGAACCTACCTTAGATAATAAGTTATTTCCTTTTCTTTGTCGATTCGCGAATCTGCCAGAAAATAATCACAATTCAATGGACTAAGACGCCGATGACATTTTGGGTGTTCAGTCGGTTCAGATCTGTACTCGACACCACGTTTTTTTGTCAAACAAATTCAAAATATTTCGTAATGTAACTACATAGCCAAAAAACCAATGAAAATTCTCTACACAAAAACAATGGATTCATTGGAGAAAGCTGTGGTGATAAGAAATATGGAATGCACAATCTAGAAGGGCAAATATTGGAAAGATTTTTTTTTCTTGACACAGCAGAAAAATATCGGAGGGGTAGGCACCGAAATGGTAACTGCTGTAAGTGGGAATAGATACATGGGCCTTGCTACTTCACCGGCCCGACAGTAGGTACTCATATGTATCAAATGATAGAGTTTGACCAGAAACAAGCCATTTTCTGGGCAATACAGGAGTATCAAACGAACCCTTAGAATCTAATATAATTATCATTCAAATATGTCGAATTAATAGTATTTTGCTGAATATATAGGAAGATGTTTTCGTTTTATGTAAAATTTTAATATAGAATTGATGAAAAAAATTATAAATTAAGAGAAATAATAATTAAGTCTTATTAGTAAAGAATGACATTTATTTTATGATATTAGATATAAGTTGATTAATTTATATAGACTATCTAATAGGAAAGTGTGAATAATTGATTGTAGATGGAGAGAATATAATTATTTGTTCCATTCAAGCAATCATAAGCTTCATCGTCGTATTAATACATAAATGGAGGATGAAAGAGAAATTCACCAGCGAGTATGTGCATATTAAATTGGATATATTTAACAAAAAAATCTTCAATATTTCAATGGTAAATAGATGAATATGTATCACATGAAGTGGTGGTATTTATTAGTGTCATTATAGATTAACATTTATCGCCTGAAGAGGCTTTAGTGGGTGATTTGTGATCAGCGATGCAACTACTGATATGGTATAAATATTTTAATGGTCTTTTAGTTTAAAATATTGAAGCAGTTTCCGCGCACTTGGAATATTTACTTTGATGAGGAAATTGCTTAGCTACATAACTACATTATAATGCCATAAATATCGATATTTATTGCTAGATATTGATCAAATTAAAATAATCATTGTGATGTTAGTTTCATAATTTTATTACATTCGCGGGGATTTTTTTATTTCAATTTTTTTGTTTTAACATACCAACTTGGTCTAAACAGATTTTAGTTTAACATGCGTATTAATTGGACATATATGAAGTTCATATCACTTTTATTTTTTCTATAAATTATATGATTTTACTTATTTATATACGAGGAAGTTCAAATAAAAATAGGATAATCCGTATCATCAATATCTGTGGGTCGCCTGTTGGGATGTCAATCTAGCCCGAAACCTATGGGTCGATTCGAATTACCCGGTAAAATTATAGGGCTAGGACCGAAAAATCTCAACTCATATTTAGAAGCGGGCTACGGGGGCTAACCCGTTCAGGTCGGCGGGTTATGTGGGCTGGCCCGAGTGGGTTTCGGGTTAGCCCACGGGTTGAGCATTTAATATAAAAATATAATTAAAATTTTGGATTATATACTTAATTATATGAAGTATATTTGGCAATATCAATATTAAATACTACAACATTGATATGAAGAATATATGGTAATTATGTCTTCTCTCTCAAATTGAAAATTAGGGTTATATGAAATGCATGATTTCTAGATAATTGTAGTCAAATTCATGTGTGCTATTAATTAAACGATGTGTTTATCTATTTTGTTTTAATTTTCAATTGCTATTATTTTCTTTCTCTTGATCACTTTGATAATACTTTACTATTTGTGACAATCCACTTTTTTAATAATTTAGAATATTGGATTGGATCATAAGTAACATATAAGATTACTATTGACCCTAATAACCCGTGGGTTAGCTCGAAACCCGATGATTTAGGGTTAGGACCGAAAATTTATAACCCGAAAAATTCACAGCGTGAATAACCCGTACCCAAATAGTCCGACAACCTGAGTGGGTTAACCCGAACTTGAGCGGATTAGCCCAATTGACATCCCTACTCGCCTGTGTATATATAGGATTAACATTTTTTATTTATATATTACGAATATGGATCTTTGTACTGTAGTATAATTTTCAAAATAAAAAAAGTTAGGCGTGAAATCGAATCTTTAGTCAGACGTAGACAGAATCACGGCGAATAGATTATGCTCTAATTATATTGAGTAAGAAATTTCGGTGTATTTTTATATGACGAATTTTTTCGTGACCGACAATTTTTCGATTTCATATATTTCTAGCTTGAGGATTTAAAATTAAGGTCAGAGGATCAATAAATCAGTGGGGCTTCCAATATGAATTAATAAAAGGATTATGAGATAGCCTACAAATCAATAAGAGAAGTACTACAAGTCCTTGGCCTTGAACTATAAATTAGTAAAAGAATTAATTATTGGCTTAATGCAATGGTCTTCAACCAATAAAATATGAATATTTTACATGAGAACTTGATCCCACAATTCAACCTGTTTTCGATAGATTCATTGTAAGACTAGAATATAAGATATATATTGATCTGTTTAGAATATTTGTTTGAAGAATTACCCAAATAAGTTCATTCTTAGATTTTTTTTTCTTCCTATAAAACTGGCTTCTGTTAAACCACAGTATATTTCATTAAAGTGGTGCTAAGTTTATTCTGCTATTTAATATTCAACATAAACAAGTTCCACAAAATATATAGAGGAGTGTAATTTTTTTAAACAGGTGATTGAGATTGACCGATATGTTGAACCAAGACATATCAGAAGTGTTGCAGGTTGCAACAGATCATATATGTACATGATTACAAATAAATTATCAAAACGGATATGACTACAAATAAATGAATTATCAAATTTTTTAACATAAATTTAAAAGTAAATACTACTCCACTCCAAAACATTAGTATTTTAATTAAATGATTTTTTTATTGTGTTTGAGATCTAGCGAAATAGACTGATTAAAATATTACTCCCTCCGTCCCACAAAAGATGTCACACTTGTGGGACGACACGAGATTTTAGGAGGTTTTGTTTTGTGTGTTAAATGGAGAGAGAAAATATAATTTTTATATTCATGTGAGAGAGAACTTTTTCCAAAAAGGAAAATGTGACATCTTTTGTGGGACAAACTGAAAAGGAAAGTGTGACATCTTTTGTGGGACAGAGGGAGTATTAATTTTCATCCACTTTTAATTTAGAAACATCCTAATTACATTGTGTTTGATTAAATAAAGTTTTAATGTGCTTAATACTTCATTTAATATCACAAAAAATAGATTAGATCAAGTAGTTAATTCTTCTCAACAAACTTTGCAAAATAAATCCTATGACAATATGGTATTAATCTTTGATTAGATGATTTTTATTGTGCTTAAGATCTAATTGCAAAATAGATAGAGCAATTAGTGAATTATTCTCATCAAATTATTTAATTTGTAAATAAATCCTTATGTCACTAGTGTTATCAAATGATTTTTTTTATGTGCTTGAGATCTAATATTACAAAATAGAAAGATTAATAGTGATTTATTCTCATTCAACTTTTTGAGTTATTTAAAAAATCTTAATGATATTAGTCTTTGATTAAAATCACAAAAATAGATATATCAATCAGTGAATATTCACATGTTTGTAAAAAAAATCTTATGACATTTGTGTTTGATTAAATGACTTTTTAATGTGTTTGATATCTAATGTTGCAAAATAGATAAATTAATCAGTGAAATGTTATCATCCAACTATTTGGTTTGTAAAAAAAATCCTAATAATATTAGTGTTTGATTAAATAATTTTGTTTAATATGTTGAGATCTAATATATTGCAAATTAGATAGATCAATTAGTGATTTATTCTTATCCAGTGTTTGATTTGCAAAAGAAATTCTAGAGACATTAGCGTTTGATTAATTTAAATTTTTAATGTGATCAAGATCTAATATTTTCTCTAAATTGGTTGCAATAAATGTACATAATTGTACGTAGTGAATTTTTAATCCAACTATTTGGCTTTCGAAAGAAATCTGAATGATATTGGCGTTTGACTTATAGATATTTTTAATGTAACTGGGATTTAATATAATAAAAATAGATAGATTAATTAGTGAATTATTCTCATCCATTATTTGATTTATAAAATAAAACCTAATGATATTATTATTTAATTAAATAATTTTTTAAGACAAAAAAGTGTAAATAATTAGATTAATTAATTATTTATTCTCATCCAATTATCTAATTTGTAAGACAAAAATCCTAATGGCATTAGTGTTTTGTCAATTACTACATTTTTAGCTTCTATTAGAATACTAAATATTTTGTTTAGTTAGCTTCATAATATGCCATACAGAGTCGGAACAATGTTATATATTACATTATGTATGTGATTTTCTCCGGCTGCTAGTTGTTTGAGTATTTGACCTTTTTATTAGCTTTGAGCTTCTTCTAGTAGTATGAACATAATTTTCTACAAATAGCCATACAAATATACTGCAGATATAGAGTAGAAGCAATGCTATTTTAAAATATGTGGTCATGTAAAAGATTTGTGAATTAATTTCTTACATTTGTTAAAATTATAAAATTTTATTAATGTATAACTTTAATTCATAGTTTGAAAATTTTAGAAAGGGAATTCTAATAAAAAAAAATGAAAATGAGGAGGGTTATTAAAGTCATTTTAATTCATTCACTAGCTACAATTAATATTCTAATATATAATTAATATTTCTACTTAATGTTATGCGGATGGTCATAATTTGGTTTATTTTGCACCAGCCTTAGGCGATACGCATCTTCTTCTTGAGAAAAAATTTAGTGGTCTATCCATATTATTGTGGCATTATAAGGTGGTAGTCCAGCCAATTACTTTTTAACAAATGGTAAAATAAAAGGATCCACCTCCAACTAGACAAACATTTATTAGAAAACATTCATTATACCACTGTTATGGAAAATTACACAATCTTAAATATGAAAATTACTACTATACATTATATTGCATATTTATATATGCACATAATCTTTTAAAATATCTTAATGTACCGAAAAAAAAATGCAACACTTGTTAATATTTTTTTATGGGTATGATTTTCGTGTTCTTTTTTATTTATGTATATATAATATAGTCTATTAAGTATGGGTCGGGTCATCTTCCATTGCTTATAATATCATAATCCAAAATTAAGACCTACACCCTTAGATTTCAAAATGAGTGGATGAGATTGAACCTTACAAATTTCAATAAATAGTAGAAAAATATCAACAAAAAGGTAATATCGTCATTATGTTATCATATGATAATTTTCGTGTATATCAACATAGTGTATTACAAATATCAACGATATGACATAAGAATATCAACACTAGTACAAGAAAATATCAACACATATTTATTGTGATTTTTACATGGTTTTATTGAGATTTTATAAGCATTATATTGAAATTTTTTGATGTATTTGTTGATAAAAATCTGGTTATCAACATTTACGAAAACTAAAATAAAAAATATCAAATTTCATCATCCGAACGTCGTCGGAACATATGCAATTGAGACCTCGTTGGAATCCGTATAAAATTATCTTTAATTTGATATAATTTTTGCGAAAAAATAATTTAAATCGAGAGACTTACGTAAATTTAAAATTTTATGATGATTTTAATGAGAGGGAATTGACATTAATACCCCTAATTTTTATTTAATAATTTTCTTAATTAAAAATATAATTCATGTGACATTATTTCAACCACTAGATCTCCTAATCTAATGGCTAAGATTTGGTCTTAATTTGAGATTGCTAATTAGTTAGCACTTATCACTCCCCTGGGTCGGGTCTTAGTATGTATATACATAGACTATAATGAATGTTTCCTAATAAATGTTTGTCTAGTTGAAGGTGGACCCCTTTATTTTATCATTTGTAAAAAAGTAATTGGTTGGACACACTGCATCATAATGCCACAATAGTATGGATGGACCGCTGAATTTTTTCGCTTCTGTTCTTTTGAAAATGTTGAAAATTGAAATTGGAATTGAGTAACCTCATATTGAAGAAATTGGTGTTAAGTTATTCATTAATTTAATCGCATTTTTATATTTTATTGAATCATATGCATAAAATAAACACCTTTTTATTAGAGCATTTTATTCTACCTGAAAGAAAATAAAATAATGTGGTTTGATCCCTAACCTTATGATGTTTATAAAATTGAGTACTATTGCAAAGCATAAATTTTTGTGATAATTTAATAGGAATACTACGACTATATTGAGCTTTAGGTTAAACTTTATTTATATAAAACAATGCTTGAACAGTGTAAGTTTCCGTTATAAAAAAATTACAACTCGCGAGAAATTGAACTTTATTTATGAAAAATGTCTGGTCATAAGAATTAGTATTAGTATATACATAAAAATCAAGGTTATTTCTAAATTTGATGAAAAAGATTTCATTGTATCGTGATGTTGAAGGGGGACGAAATCTAGACCATACACGAGTAGATATGTGAATTGTGGAATTTATAAGCCTATGAATATGATCACGATGGCGATGAAGATGACTATAAATATTGTGACAAATATTTTATTGGAGCATACGTGGACATCTTATTATTCATTCATTTTTTACAAGTAAATAGGAATAATGAACTGAATTTCCGCACTAAAAGTATGAATAATGAACTGAAAATATTTGATTATGTAACTGTAGGGGTGGGTCGATACGATATATCGTATCAAAAACGTTGTATCGTGTATCGTATCGAAAATATCGATATGAAAGAATTTCATATCGTTATCGTATCGATATTTTGATATATCGTACCGAAATTCGATATATAATTAAATATCGATATATATCGAAAATTTCGATATATATCGATATATATCGAAAAATTCGATATATATCGAAAATAAAATATCGATATATATCGAAAATATCGATATATCGAAAATTTTCGATATATATCGTATTTTCGATATAAAACGATATATCGCGATATAAGGAAATTCATATCGTTATCGTATCGAAAGCTTACGATACGATATTGTATCTTATCGAAAATTACGATATATCGAAAATTCGATAATTTTTCGATATTTTTCAATACGATACGAGCGATATATCATTTTTTTGATATTTTTCCCCAGCCCTATGTAATTGTATATACTACGTAACTACGATGTATATTGCTTCTTTTATCCTAATAAAGATGAGCTAATTTTCTTTTTAATTTGTATTAATCAGATTGATTAATTATTAATTATAATAGTATTCTTATTTTTATTTTTATTTTTATTTTTACTCTATGCTCTATTTTAATTTACTCTCTTTTCAGTTTATACACAAAATAAAAATTGTACTATAAAATTATGTCTCATCTAAAGAAGACGGGGAGGAGTATTTGATAATGTAATATAGGAGATGTATTAAAAAAAAACGAGCAATTCTTATATGCTAATAAAATATTATGGACTGCATATTTTTAAAATCACATGGTTTGAAGAGCGTCATATATCCATATATTAGATATTGAATTTGAAATTGAAAAAAATCCAATCTACATTATGAAACTAAACTTCATGATATCAAATGGACTTAAAGATTTTAATATAATGTGTGGAATAAAATGTCTAAAGAATTTTTATCGTTTCTAAAATGGTAAAAATGGATTTTTATTGTGGTATGAAGGAAGTAATAAAAATGGCAAGATCTAGTGATGAGTTGAAAAAATTGTGAGAAATTAAGAAACTAAAGTTATTTCATGTTCGCTCAATAAAATAATTTGAAAACCTATAGGCTATAGTCACATGGTTAAATCATAAAATCACAGTAATAAAAAGAGGTACCAAAATTATAAAATCATTTCATTTTCATTTTCATTTTCATTTTCATTTTCATTTTCATTTTCATTGACACATGCATGATGTCGAATCTATTCAACTGAAGTATATCCCAAAGGTGAATACATAATTATTGATGCCTCATTGTAATTATCCATATAATGGGATTAGACGATTAGTCGATTAGTCCAACAGCATTTTATACGAATCATAGTAGTAGCTAGTAAAATTTTGATTGAGCACTGAAAAATCCAATCATATTCTACATAATTGAATTGTCCGTAATTTTTTTTTATTTTCGACCACGAGTTTAAGAATTGTTGAACATGCACAATAACTTGCTAAATGTAGTCGGCTCTGGAACCGTAAAAAGATTTGATTGTAACTCATTATAAAAATATAGATAAACTATTTGGAAGCAGTGAATTTAACAGAAAAAAACAAATTAGCTTCCAAAGAAACAGAATAAAACAAAACATAAATATGAAAACCAAGTTCATTGGTAATATCAGAAAATAAGAAAAGTAGTACTACTACTCCTTGTAGTAGTAAATAAATTCAACATGTGAAAACACAAAAACACCCTTGTCCCTCGTTGCCGTCACAATTGTAAAAGGGGTTTTCTATGTCTCAAACGCCCACATTTTCATTCAACAATCATAGCTTCAAAGTCTCACATTTCTCAATTTTAAATTCCCTGGTGTTTCCTGTTCACTCTTAATTCTCGCACGTGACAAAGCGGAGGAGCTCTGCAATCTCTCTCTCCAATTATCATCACCTTCGGATGATGGAATGCTGAAAAAGCTTCCGCTCACTGCCTCTCAATGCTAGCCCCAAAACATCTCCCATGGCGACTGCTTCCCAGCTAACACTCGCCGCAGCGCCTCTCTTCCTCCTCCTCTCCCTCTCCATCTCCATCTTCTCAGGCGCCGTCCACAGCGCCACGGACCCGACTGATTCAGCCGTGCTGAATCAGTTCAGAAAAAATCTCGAAAATGCGGAGCTCCTGCGATGGCCTGCCAATAACAATGACCCATGTGGGCCCCCCAGCTGGCCGCACGTTTTCTGCTCAGGCGGAAGGGTCACTCAGATTCAGGTGCAGGGCTTAGGCCTCAAAGGCCCTCTGCCGGAAAACTTCAACCAATTGTCTAATCTCTTCAACATCGGCCTTCAGAGGAACCAATTCAGCGGAAAGCTGCCGTCTTTTGCCGGTTTATCTCAATTGAAGTATGCCTATTTGGACTACAACGAATTTGACTCAATCCCATCTGATTTCTTCGACGGCCTCGTTAATTTGGAGGTGATGGCATTGGATTACAACCCTCTCAACGCCACCGCCGGCTGGTCCCTGCCGCCGGCGCTCCGGGGCTCCGCTCAGCTCACGAATCTCACATTGATGAGCTGCAATTTGGCCGGACCGCTGCCGGAGTTTCTAGGGAACATGTCGTCGTTGCAGATTCTGAGGCTGTCGAAAAATCGGCTCTCCGGGAGCATCCCGGCGAGCTTTAGGGGCTCTGTTGTTTCACAGCTTTGGTTGAATGATCAAGCTGTGGGAATGTCTGGTTCAATTGAGATTGTTTCCACTATGATTTCCCTCACTAGCCTCTGGCTTCATGGGAATCACTTCACAGGTAGAATTCCTGAAAATATTGGTGATTTGGTTTCACTGCAAGATCTTGACCTCAATGGCAATGATCTTGTTGGCTTGATTCCTGCTGGTTTGAGTGAAATGGAATTTGTTAGGCTTGATTTGAATAACAATCACTTTTTGGGGCCTGTGCCTAAATTCACTGCTGCTAATGCTACTTATAAATCAAATCCATTTTGTTTGCCTAATCCTGGAGATCTTTGTGCCCCTTCTGTGATGGCTTTGTTAGAGTTTCTTGATGGTGTGGATTACCCGTCTAGGCTCGTGGGCTCGTGGTCAGGTAATGATCCGTGTAAGTCGTCTTGGTTGGGAGTAGGGTGTGATCCTAGTGGAAAGATCATTACTTTAAACTTGCCTAATTCTAATCTTTCTGGTGTGTTAAGCCCTTCCATTGCCAATCTTCAATCCTTAACTCATGTGTATCTTCAGTCTAACAATATCTCTGGTGTGATCCCAACAAATTGGACTAGTTTGAAGTCTTTGGCAGTGTTGGATTTGAGTGACAACAATCTTTCTCCTCCTCTTCCGAAGTTAAGTGGAGTGAAGCTTGTTTTAGGTGGGAATCCCCTTTTAAATCCATCTCAAAACAATAGCACATCATCTCCGAATCTAAATTCCTCGTCTAGCTCTCCTTCCTCGTCCGATGCTTTCAATACCACACGCCATCCCACAGCACGGAAGCGTTTGAATAAGCTGTATGTGATTGTTGCTCCAGTTGCTTGCTTTTCAGTTATTATATGCTTAGTTCTGCCTCTTTCAATGTACTTGTGTAAGAAGAGGAGAGGCAGGCTCCCTCATCCTGGCTCCCTCGTGGTGCATCCGAGGGCTCCCTCTGATTCAGGCAGCACGGTCAAGATTGCGGTCGCGGATAACACAAACAGGAGTGCTTCCTCCCCGACCACTGCCAGTGTGAACAGCGGCCAGTCTCATGTGATTGAGGCAGGGAACTTGGTGATATCGGTCCAAGTTCTTCGAAATGTGACCAAGAACTTTGCCCCCGAGAATGAACTGGGGCGTGGTGGGTTTGGGGTGGTTTATAAGGGGGAGTTGGATGATGGGACCAAGATAGCAGTGAAGAGGATGGAGGCAGGCGTGATAAGCAACAAAGCGTTGGATGAGTTCCGATCAGAGATCGCTGTGCTATCCAAAGTTCGCCATAGGCATTTGGTTTCTCTGCTGGGATTCTCTGTTGAAGGGAATGAGAGGATTCTGGTTTATGAGTACATGTCTGAGGGGGCTCTGAGTAGCCATCTTTTCCATTGGAAGAAATTGAATTTGGAGCCTCTTTCTTGGAAAAGGAGGCTGAATATTGCCCTTGATGTTGCTAGAGGGTTGGAATACCTTCACAATCTTGCTCATCAAAGCTTCATACACAGAGACCTAAAGCCTTCTAACATTTTGCTTGGTGATGATTTCCGCGCAAAGGTCTCAGATTTTGGCCTCGTGAAACTGGCCCCGGATAGGGATGGGGAGAGGTCTGTCGTCACACGCCTTGCTGGGACTTTCGGATACCTTGCCCCCGAGTATGCTGGTAAGCATTTCTCGAATGATTGTTTCTCGCGTTTAATTTGATAATACTGAATAATTTTATGTCTGCTTGTCCAGTTACTGGTAAGATCACAACCAAGGCGGACGTGTTCAGCTTTGGCGTTGTCCTAATGGAGCTGCTGACTGGAATGATGGCGCTTGACGAGGACAGGCCTGAGGAGAGCCACTACTTAGTCGCATGGTTCTGGCAGATAAAAGCGAGCAAGGAGAAGGTGATGGCTGCAGTGGACCCAACGCTAGACAGAAAGGAAGACGTCTCGGATAGCATCAGCATCATTGCTGAGCTGGCTGGGCACTGCACGGCCAGAGAGCCAGGGCAGCGGCCTGATATGGGGCACGTTGTGAACGTGCTGGCTTCCCTCGTTGAGAAGTGGAAGCCACTGAAGGACGAAGATGAGGAGTATTGCGGGATTGACTACAGCCTTCCGCTTAACCAGATGGTGAAGGGGTGGCAGGAGGCGGAAGGGAAGGACGTGAGCCATATGGACCTCGAAGATAGCAATGGCAGCATCCCGACGCGACCTGCTGGATTCGCGGACTCCTTCACTTCAGTCGATGGCCGTTAGTGTTAGCTATATATCATAAGGATGATGTTCGTTGATTTTTTTTTTTTGTTCTTTCGTTTTGTATTGGTGTAGATAGATTGTGTTGTTGATCATTTTTGTTTTTGTGATGTTGTAAGCAGTTTTTTTTTGTTTATTTAATTTGACTCTGCTTTTGTTGTTTGGTGTTAGAGTTACATTGTTTGGTGCCTATTTCTTGGATTTGTAGATATTGGAAAGTCACTCACCGCTGCATTCTTCTTTACTGATTATTCCTGAATTAATTTGTTATTTTGTGAAAGGATTAGCTGATTAAAATTATTTAAAAACTTCGACATAAAGTTTTGCGGATCAATATAAATTTTTTAGTATTTTACGGAGTACTACTACTTAGATATTCTTATAGTCTACTACTTTTGTTTCAGTAGAAACATACTTTTGTTTCAGTAGAAACATTTTGGTGTGTTCCAAGGAGTGAAGTCATTTTTTATTCTTTTTTAATTAAAAATCAACATATTTTTTCTCACTTATGTTGCTCTTTTTTTTTTATTTTTTATTTTATTCTCTTTTTAATATATTTATTTTTTTTATTTCTTAATTTATTCATTTTTTATTTAACTTATTCCGCACAAATTTTTTCAAAATTAGGCGTGGGAGAGAAACGGCTCCACTGTCGTGGCAAAGTATTTTATTAAATTTGATTTGAAAATTAAAAAAGTAAATTTAATTACGTCAATGCAAGAAATGGGAGTCAAATCAGCATCCAATACCACGTTGTGTTGATGTAGAACGTGAAGTCAATTTGAGTGGCATGTGTAAATGTGACATGTCTAGCTGTCTAGTTTTCACGTTTGATCATGTGATACATAATTGAGGTTAAATGATTGGTGGATTATTTGGAGTTGTCGTAAATTTATTATCATCGGTGACATTGTCACCAATGTCACCCATATAAGATAAAAAAAACTATAAATAAAAATAATTCTAAATGAAATTAACTTGACAAACTCTTCCATTTCAATGTCGCCCTGCCGACCCCAACAAAAAGTGGGAGTCAAGGACACATGTCATCTTCTTGTTGGATGTGGAATATTTAATTAATTTTGATTTTCTTGCACTACTTTAATTAGTTATTATTATATTCAATTACTTATATTTCTTTTATTATACTTTATTTATTTTAATGTCTACTTTCTTATAATTTATAGTATAAACTTAGTACTATAAATCTGAATCTCGCGACATTTTGAACATTTCCCATTAAATTAATTTTTAATTTTTTATTACTTTAAATTATTGATTTGTTATAAATTAATCATAAATTTGTATATTAATTTAAATTATATGAAAAATAAAATATTTAATTGAGTTAAGTTGGGTTAGGTTGGGGTCACTAATGAAGGTAAAAGAGTTGATTGAGTGAGAGTTATGTATGTAGATGATATCTAATATTTTCTGTTTTAAATTTGAATCATATACTTTTTTATTATAATTTTTAGACATTATTTAATATATTTAAATTAATTATAAATCAAAATATTAATATAGAATATATGAAAAAGAAAATATTGGGTTGGGTTGGGTTGGGGTCACTGATGGAAGTAAAAAAGTTGATGGGGTTGAATTGAGTGAGGGTTGTGTATGTGGAGGATAGAGAAATGAATATTTTATTAAAAAGTTGATTGAGGTTGGGTTGGATGAGTGTCACGGATGGAGATTAGTGGACAGACGAGATAATCCATACTTGGTCACGACTCTATATTGCTCTACTTTACACGTTCAATCTTCTTTTTCTTCCTTTTTTTTCTTTTTCTTTTTCGATTTCGATCTTAGATAGTCATAAAATAGATTGTCGTAAATTTTCTTTTTCAATCTACTTGGATAGTCACGAAATAGATTATAATACACCATTGTATATTTGTATTGTATACTGTATTTATGGGATTATCATGATAAAAGTTTATTTTGAACTTATACATATATACATCCGGGATTGTGATCAAAACAGAAATTAATATTAATGGCATATTGTAGAACTGTCATTTTCAGATATGCAGAAGTCAATGTTAATTTTTTTCGTGTCATTTTACAGAGCATCCACAATGGAGGCTGACGGATAGGCTGACCGATCCGCTAGCATCCATTGCAGCAATTTAGGCTAGCCGATCGGCGAGCTCTAGCCAATTCGCGGGCGCTAGCCGATCTGCTGGCCGATGCGCTAACCGCCATAGTAGGCTCAATTTCGGCTAGCCGGTTGCATTTTTTAATGTATTTTTTATGCATTTTTTTTATTTACTAAATTTTTAATGTATTTTTTATGCATTTTTATTGCATTTTAATGTACTTTTTTATGAATTTTTTTAAATTATGTAATTTTTTTTAGGATGTACCTTTTTTTTAATTTATATAAAATTATTGCATTTTTTATTGCACTTTTTATGTATTTTTTAATAAATTAGTGAGGAGTAGAGTGAGGTGGGGGCTCGTGTGTGGAAGCCCGATTTTTTTTTAATTACGTAACTTTTTTTTAATTAATGTACTTATTTATTAAAATGAAATTAATGAATTTTCCCGTATATGTGTCGTAAATTTTATTCCGTATTTTTTGTATAATTCCGTAAATTTAGTTGTTCTTTTAATAGTGCTGATGATGTGGCTAGACTATTGCTTGTCCAGTTGCTTGTCTTGATGATGTGGCAGGAGGAATTTTAGTGATGGATGATGTGGCAGGAGGAGAAATAAGCTAGCCTATGACTGGCCTATTTACCATTGTGGATGCTTATTAGATTAAGTTAAGTCATCATTCTTTAAACGAATTAAAAATCATCTAAAAATTGATATATATGTTGTCTTAAAATAATTTTCGTATTTTAGTTTTATATTCTGCAATAAGATTGAAGTATCCTTCACAGCTCTTTGGTGTTAAGCTTCAAACAAATTACAGCCCTTGGATCATTGAATTGGACGGTTGTGATCAATACATCCCTATATATATATAGAATTGTATTCAATGTCGAACCAATTTTAATGACCGAACTAGAGAACAAATCATGTCCACCCATTTTTATAATCTTATGGTCATAATTAATTATCTCAAATATTATTAAATATTGTCTACATGTAATATAATATTATGTAAGTAACGTGTGGGGGCTTATTTTGTAATTGTAACTTTGGCAGTTATTTTGTTTTCCTTGATTTCAGACAAGTTAATATGGCAATGATTTTCACACGATTCTACTGCACTCTTCATTTGCAATTCAATCTTCTAATATATTCACACACGTTAATATGATAATGATATTCACACAATTCTAATCAACTCTTAATTTGCCATTGAATCTGCTAATTTGCACAGTTCAATCTCTCTATATAAACTAATCTCAGTTACATTCATTCGCAATCTTCAACTATCATCTCTCTACTTCTTCGTCTTATTTCGTTGTATGGATTCTTCAAACAGCTTTACGCCTGGAACGAACTTTACCAGTATATCAATGGACGACTCGAGCAATCCTTCTCACTCAACTGAATTTTCTCCCGAAGCAGGAAACATACGCGGAACTACTTCTACAGAAAATATTAACTACAATCATGGGTCAATATTCGATGAGTTACAATCTCC
>NC_062966.1:6540789-6556828 GCF_023119035.1 Salvia hispanica
GATAATATTTGTTTCTTAATCAATGTAGGTTAGCATTGAGTATACGGTATTGATTATGCATTACTTTGAGCTTATCAAATGGTGCGGGTTTTTCGCAACCCAATTATCCTGATATATTGGGTAGTGGTGATTAATATCTAGCGGTGCTAGGATTGCTATTATGTTGAATCGTGCTCGAGGTGAGTCTCGTTTGATAATGTCCTCAAGAGGAGCGTGAAACAAGGTTTTATTATTCGGAACCTAGCTAGTTGGAGTTTGATTACTCTATGAATAATAAATAAGCGTTTCATGCTTGCTAAGTCCACTCTTGGAATTAATAAGAAGTTAATTAATTAAGTCAATAGCAGACATTAATTAATTAACGGATATTTTTATCTTAAGCGCGGGAAATGAAAGTTAAACGGAAACCCGGATTACTTATATAATTTCGGATTTGGATAGAGGAGAGTTCAATAATATTACTTCTGTAGTGGCTGCTCGTAATATTCCAATTATAACTTTTATATTAAATTGTGGGTTCAATTTAATTAGTAAAAAGTAAAATTGGATGATCCCATATCCAAAACCTTCCATAGATCCCTGTGTCACGGGCCCCAAAGGAAACTTAATATAAATAGGAGAATAAAGGAGAGCAGAATTATCACAATTTCAGCCTTCGAGATTTTTTCAAAATTTCTGACCCCGCACGATTGAGGAGATTTTCGATTTCCCACTCCCCTATTGCATAAAAGGATTTCATACATGTCTTCTTTATTTAAGTCTAGTATTACGTTGAGATCAACCCGCACTGAAATATCGGATACTGAGTTAGGGAACAGGAGAGAAGATTTGTGGTCTAGTATTCCAAAGCGTCACGTGGAGAAGAGCGCTAGCCATCTTAAATTCTTTGGAGAATTATTTAGGTATTTTTCTGCTCCGTAGAAAAGCATGTTTTAGAGTTTCAATATTCTAAAGCATAGATTAATTCAGATTATGTGAGCATGATACATGTAAGAATTACGCGAATAGATTTTGTCTAAATAATCTTCTAAATAGATCTGATTATTATGTGATTTATTGGTGTGATTAATGATTGCTAAATTATGTTAATTCATGCAAATTAATTAGTGTCCACCAGCGCTTCCGCTGCCAGTTCCTTCAAATACTTCATCGAATAACTTCCTAACTTCAGCTAAATCATTCTCATTTTCATCCAATAAATACTTCAGCTGATGTTCAAAATACTTCATCGAATAACTTCATTACTTAAGTTACATCAGACCATACTTTATTCGATTGACCGATGCTTGAACGAAAAAAACGAACACTTTAATGAACTAAAATCAAATGAAAAAGTGTGGACCAAAATTAAAATTCCTAAATTGTGGATGGCTCACCAGAACGGTTTGGTTGGATTTGATTTGCGGTGGACATCGGTTTGGTATTAGGAGTGCGTCCCGGTTTACTTTTTCCACTTGAATGCAGTTGTACTAGGTCAGTAAAACGAGAATCAGAAAACACATAGCCATCTTCAATTCTTTGGAGAATTATTTAGGTATTTTTCTGCTCCGTAGAAAAGCATGTTTTAGGTTTCAATATTCTAAAGCATGATTAATTCAAGTTATGAGCATGATACATGTAAGAATTACGCGAATAGATTTTGTCTAAATAATCTTCTAAATAGATCTGATTATTATGTGATTTATTGGTGTGATTAATGATTGCTTAATTATGTTAATTCATGCAAATTAATTAGTGTCCACCAGCGCTTCCGCTGCCAGTTCCTTCAAATACTTCATCGAATAACTTCATAACTTCAGCTAAATCATTCTCATTTTCATCCAATAAATAGTTCAGCTGATGTTCAAAATACTTCATCGAATAACTTCATTACTTAAGTTACATCAGACCATACTTTATTCGATTGACCGATGCTTGAACGAAAAAAAGGAACACTTTAATGAACTAAAATCAAATGAAAAAGTGTGGACCAAAATTAAAATTCCTAAATTGTGGATGGCTCACCAGAACGGTTTGGTTGGATTTGATTTGCGGTGGACATCGGTTTGGTATTAGGAGTGCGTCCCGGTTTACTTTTTCCACTTGAATGCAGTTGTACTAGGTCAGTAAAACGAGAATCAGAAAACACAAAATCAGAAAACAAAACGAGAATTTGAAAACACAAAATTCAGAAAACATAAAGGATGAACTAAATTACCATATGGCCTGAACTTTACCCATTAAAACGAGAATCAGAAAACATAAAGGATGTACCATATGCGCTGAAATTATTTGAAGCAAAATGAGAATTTGAAAACACAAAATCTAAACAAAATTAATAAATGCTTTGAACTCACCGACACCAGATGAAGTTTTGGAGTGCAACATCCGCTCATCTAAAACCAAAATTTCCGAGGTTAGGTTGTAGGGTTTTCGTAAAATGGTAAAAAATGGTGGAGAAAACAAATACCGTTCAGTTTTCCAGTTCTTGTCTCCACCATGTTGAAATTCCACAGATAAGCTGTGGTGGAGAATGCCGACGGAAGAAATTAATCGGTGAATGGGTGAAGATAATGGGAGTAATACACGCCATGTTAGGGGAGAGAGAGTGGGAGGAAGATGAAACGTTGAGCGGGAAGAGTGAAAGGGTGACTTTTCGTTTTACCCTAATACAGCCTCCCTTGATTTACGCTAAATTCATTTTTACCCAGTTGGCTGAACAAAATGACTAAGATGCCCTTTGGCTGAACAATTTAATTCATAAGATGAAATACGAATTTAAGATGTAGGAGCTCTAATCTCAGCCACTAAATTAAAATTCAATGGCTAATATTTAGTCTCTAGTTCTACACTAAGAAGGTGTTGTGGGAATAAGGGGACCGTAGATACATATATATATATATATATATATATATATATATATATATATATATATATATATATATATATATATATATATGGGAGCATTAAGGTCCTATTGCCCCCTTAATGTCTACTTCCTTCTTAATATCATCCATTAGATTAAAAGGGAGGATGGTCTAGATTAAGATTTCATAACTGACTCCGTGATACATTATTTGGTGGAATTGGTGCATTATAGGGGTAGAAATGTAAACAAAGCATTTATATCACACGTTTAAAAACTTCAGGTCCAATAATTAAGCAGGATATTCCCTTCCACACACTCTCTCTCATTCCAAACGCCTCCGCCATTCCAATTTCGATCAAAACCCTTTCCCCTAATTCCACTCCTAGTCAAACTAGCCGCCGAGAAGAGACCACCAAAGCGGTTTTCAACGCTATTTTATCTCCGTGAAAACCTTTCGGCCAAGTGAACTCTACGTTTCTCAGTCGTTTCAGCCTTCTTCATCGTTGTACGGTTGCCATTGCAATGCAGATTTGGTGGAAACTGAATCAAATCCGGCGATTTCGAGTAAGTTATGAAGCTTCGGCGTTTTTAGCAAAGTTATTATGGTGGGTTTTTCTATAAATCAGCACTTTGAGTTCATTGTTATTAAGTTTTTTATGTAAATCAGCACTTCGTGTTCATTGTTGTTAAGTTTTTTCTGTAAATCAACACTTCTATCAATTTACAGTTTTTCGTTTGGTGATGAATTTTGATTTTGATTTGCTACATTAATGATTTTAGGTTTTTCAATTGGGTTTTTCTTCATTATTGATTGATTGGTTTGTTGTTAATAATTGTGTTTAATTTTGTGGTTTCTGTTCATTAGCATTTTATTTGGGTTTATGTTCATAAATGATTCTTAATCCTTGATAGTGGAAGTTTGATAATTTGCAGTGCATTATTTGTGTATTTCTCTGAAATTGTGAATCAATTAATAAGTTATTTGTTTGATCATGTTACGTCATGTAATCAGATGCATACATTAATTGTTCAATTTTAGTGGATCATATTAATGTACATCATTTAGCCAGTTATGTACATTAAATGGATCTGTTTTGGTACATTATTTATACCATTTTGTACATTACATTAGTTTAATTTGATACATTATTCATCATGTTTTGTTGCCTTGTTCTCGACAGCAGCGAAGCAACCTAGGTTGGATTTTGATGAAGCATCCGATGATGTGATTTCTCTTGCCATTGCACAGAAGTTTCACCAGCGATTGGCCGAGACAGAGTCTAGTAGAGCCCAAGAAGAAGCTGCTCAAAGAAAATCTAGAGGGAAGAAAGAGAACCACCTATACTGCCGACGGTGCCCGACAGAAGCATAATATGTACATTATTCACTATTAAGAATGTACATTATTCACTACAAATGTACATTATTCACTACAAATGTACATTATTAGATACTATTGGTACATTATTTACTGTACCAAATCTAAAACACACATTAAAAAATGAAATATAATTCATGTGGTGGTACTATACCCTAGCCCCATTGATTGATAAACCCTAGGGGAATGAATCAAACTTCATGCCCTTGGTGATGGTTTTGTTTGTGAGTGGGTACTACAACCTAGCCCTATGGATTGCTAAACTCAAAGGCATGAGTTCAAGTTCCTTTTAAATTTATTCTCTACAATCTGCACAATTTCACTGCTACAAATGTACATTATTAGATACTATTGGTACATTATTTACCGTACCAAATCTAAAACACATTAAAAAACAAAATTTAATTCATGTGGTGGTACTATATCCTAGCCCCATTGATTGATAAACCTTAGGGGAATGAATCAAACATCATGCCCTTGGTGATGGTTTCATTTGTGAGTGGGTACTACAACCTAGCCCCATGGATTACTAAACCCAAAGGGTGGATTCAAGTTCCTTTCAAAATTATCTCTAAAATCTGTACATTATTCACTGCTACAAATGTACATTATTAGATACTATTGGTACATTATTTACAGTACCAAATCTAAAACACACATTACAAAATGAAATATAATTCATGTGGTGGTACTATACCCTAGCTCCATGGATTGATAAACCCTAGGGGAATGAATCAAACTTCATGCCCTTGGTGATGGTTTTGTTTGAGAGTGGGTACTACAACCTAGCCCCATGGATTGCTAAACCCAAAGGGTATGAATTCAACTCTTGCCAAACATTAAATACTTATACAATTACATCATTAAGTATTATGCGTGTACATTAAAGGTCACTTGGTGTACATTATTTAGTTTTACTTAGCCTAAACATTATTCCCTTAAACACGTACATTATTTAAATTCGGACGGTACATTATTAGACATTAGGCGTACATTATTTCTTGTAAGAGACATATCCATTACTCAAAAACTGACGAGAATATTGAACTCCTATTTCTCCAATATTTTTTAGCGAAAAAATAGTTAGAATTGAAGTAAAATCGATGAATCATAGAAAGAAATAAACATGTTGAGATTTAATTAAGGAAAAGAAATAAAATATAACTAAATATGTAACAGAAGGCGTGAATCATGGAATTGCAATAACTGCCTATTTTTACTACTCCCCTAAACACCCTTTTCGAATTTTTTTAATCATTAAAATTGAATAAATCAGGCTCTATTTTCGGCCATTAGATCTTGAAAATGGAGGGCCAAGATTGAGAAGGACAATAGAACAAAAGATAGAAAATCCATATATATATTTATATATGTGGTTTTCATCTATCAAAAGAAGCCCCTAAGTATAGAAATACAGGCCATATACCCACCATTAGATTTGGAGATTTGGATATGAATGGCCACGATCTGGATTGGTCAACGTTTTCTGTGGGTCATAATAGGAGCGATCTGTGTCATGTAAGGGTAATTTGGGGATTGAAAATATAATGAACCGCCCTTCCGTTTTTTAAGAGCGGATTAATTGTGATCATTACTCCACACGCTATTAAGTTGATTCTTTGGTTCCCACACCATTCAATTCCTCTCTCTCACAAAAAATACATCACTAAATCAACAAACCCTACAGACTAGAATCAAAATCCCCCAAATCGTCTTTGCGTCAAAATCACCCAAACCCTACTAAACTCAAACTATATTTTCGGCGACGAAGGAATCTTCTGGGCATCAAAATTGACTTTAAACCCATACTTGACAAGCACGATTTGTAGAGCGTCTTCTTCAACCATGGTGGACACAAGATCTTCTGGAACCGCGACACATGATGGAAAAGGTTTGTAAGTTTTTTTTTTTTTACAATTTGACCGAAACTCAACTCTAATTTGACCCAGAATTCAATTCCATTGGTTGGCTGTAACCTAGTCCATGCACAAAATATTGGGAATAAGAAGGCACCGGTAAAACCTAAAGATCAGAAAGGTATGTCGACTACATTATCTGGGTTATTATTTGAAGGAATGAAATTTTAGTTCTTTTTTGTGCACTCTGTTTTTTGTTCGTGTGTTTTTTCATAATCTGCTTTGTTTGTGTAAATGTTAAACACTAAATTATTGATGCTTCATGTACAACATCACAAAAGAAATCTCTGCAAAAAGTGAAAAAGGGGTAGCAAATGCAAGAGATGTTACTAATTCTGGAAAAGGTCAGACAAAATAAATCATGACTTGATTTGATTGTGATTGTATCTCAACTATACAATTGTTGTTTATTGAAGAGTATTAACTTCGTCTTGATGCAGCGAATTTGGAGGCAAAAGTGGGCAAAGATAATTGATTGTAACGTTATGTCATACTAATACGATTCTGAAATCGACGAGGAGGGTGATCCAAAAGCCTACTTCAAAAATGGTCGACACTCGAGTTTCTGGATCGGCGAGGCCTGACGGAAAGGGTTAGTATGATTTCGTACAACGATTGACTTAAAATTGACAAAATCTGGCAAAATTTTCACTTCAATTGGTTGGATGTCACGTAGTGTATCAGAGAACGACGTGAAGAAGATACCGCCGATCCCAAAAGTACCGAAAGGATGTTTAGAATACCACTATTTTAATGAAACGATGTTTAGAGCTTGTAATTCTCTTTTTTATATCATGTTTATATGTCGGCTGGATGTCATTGTTACTATATATTATTTCATCTGTAAGATGAGATAAACTTCCATTACAATGACCTTGGAATGCTTTCCTCTTGTTTCTTGTAGACGATAGCCCATGTGATGAGCATTACTCGATACATTGGGTCATAGTAAATTAATATTTGTGTCATAGCATTGTTAAGTTAATTTGTGTTATAATATACCAACATTCGAGGCATGGCATAAAACTACTAAATATTAGTGTGACCGAAGAATATTCTCATGTTTTGAACATATTAAAAAAACCAAACACACGATTGTTCTCATGTTTTAAACATATTAAAAAAAAATCAAATATTAGTACGGGAGAAGAATACACAAACAATAACCAAAAACATCATCTTTGTTTTTGGGTCATACTAAACGAATATTTGAGTCATGGAAACATATGGGTAAATTGAGTCATAATAATCGAATATTCGAGACATGACATAAAACTACTGAGTACAAGAATACTGTTATAATGCCCAAAACATCATCTATTCTTTTGGGTCACACTAGATGAATATTTGGGTCATGGAAACTTATGGGTAAATTGAGTCATAATAATCCCATATTCGAGTCATGACAAAAAAACTAATGAGTACCAGAATGCATAATACAAATCTTAACGAACTGAGTAATTTCAAACAACGTGACATTGCAAATAAAATGGACTAAAAAAAAAACATAAAACTGTCGTTACTTCAAAAACAAAATACATGGTATCAAACTTCATAATTTCTTCAATTAGTTTCTTCTTTTGGGCTGTAGACGTTACTACACCGTCGACGAAAATCTGTTGTCTTGCTTCACGAACTATAGATATCAGCTCATGAATTTGATCAATATCGACACATACAGCCTGGTACAAACCCAAAATCTCTCCCAACAAAATTGTTTGTGCCTTCTTCTTCTCAGCAACATAAACATGCGTTGCTACATCTTGGCATTGGACAATATGAACAACCTTAACTAGAGGAGATTTCAAACTCAATGGCGTTGTCCAATGTTGGGTAGCTATGACCAACAGATGGTTTAAGCTTTACAGGGCATTTATGGTGTATTTAAATCTGTAATAATTCATAATTAGAACACTCCTAAAAATTAACGATGAAGTAAAGACAAGTTTCCATCTACTGAATTTAGAATGATAATATGTCATAATAAAGACAAATCGCGGCATACAACGCGTACAAACTATCTTCCATGAAAATCGGTCATACTAAACACAAATCGAAGCATAGCAGAAAAATCGATCAGATAATATAGATAAAAAGATTTATAAAACAGAGAAGACAGTGACTGTAAAAAATACAAAAATATGGATCAGAGCTAACAAACAAATGAAAATGAAAAACATAACCATAACATGTATTCTCAAGAACGGAGTATGATTGATTATCTACGTGCGAAGTAGAATGTGTGTCGGATGCCATATTTGTAGGTTACGATTATGACCGCCGGCTGAAATGAAAAATGATATGAGAAACGATGGTATATAGTATTAACTTGCAGTATATATGGGATCTGCCAACGACGATGGTATAGAATTGGAAATGGAACAGATTGATCTGGAACACGACATAACGACGAAATCTGGACACTAATTGCACAAGAATAATAAATCTCCTTGGAGTTAAGATTAATGGAAGATGAATGGAAGATCGTCTGATGAATATGGAAGATATAAAAGAGTAGAAGTTATGGAATGATAATTCATCACTCACGCATATGATTTGTTAGTGAGAGGCAAAATTATAGGAATTGCATAACAGACGTTTAGATGATATGACATAAATAACCTTAGAGGATTATTAGAGATTAGAATAATAATATTTAAGACATTAATATAGCCATTGGATCGTATAATCTTAAGATGATCTGAACTAATCCTAAGGACCAGATTCGGCCTTGATTTCTTTATTTAAACCAATTCTTGTTTTGATCAAAATCATATATATATATATATATATATATATATATATATATATATATATATATATATAATTCTGTTAAAAATCAAAATAAATCTCAGCCCTTGGATCCTGAGATTGGATGGATGTGATAAGTTACATTATTAGTCCAAAATGCTACATTATCATTATTAGACTAAAATGCTACATTATTGTACTAAAATAGTACATTATTAGGTAAGTTACATTATTTGACTAGTAATCTACATTACTGACACGTGACAATAATCTAACGGTTACATTACAAGATCCAATGACTGAGATTTGTTTTAATTTTTGACAGAATTTCACTTATTGATCTGAACACGTCCCTATATATATATATATATATATATATATATATGGGCATGTTAGGGTGCCACCACCCCTTAAAATAACATCATACCACCATTCCTAGCCCATCATTTGTACACGTGGACGAATAATAAGCTGCCACATGGCAAAAAAAAGAACCCCATAAAAGACGGGCAACAATTTGCTGGTCTTTATACAACAATTTTTCTTGAACAGCAATATCCAACACGCTAGACAACAATCTATAGATTGTTGTCTAGCGTGTTGGATATTGCTGTGTAGCGTTTATAATATTGTTGTATAAGTGGTGTTACGGTGTCATTTTAAGAGGAGTTGTCATTTTAACACAAACATATATATATATATATATATAAGTTTAGGGCATTCATAACCATGTCCCTTAAAATATGCGTCCACCAAACCACTTATAAAGTTTAGGGCATTCATAACCATGTCCCTTAATCATCTTATCTATTCAACTATTCATGGTTACCAAATCACTTTTACCACATCTCTTAAACAAGAGATAACACGTACCACCATTTATTTCTTCACCATCTATTCTCTTAATTATTCATGGATTCCATTACTTCATTTTCTATTCATTTTCAATTTTAATTTATTTATTATAAAAACTAATTAAACTACTTTTTCAATTTAATTAAAATATGAAATTCATTATAAATAAAATATTCACTTTAATTCATAAATATAACATGGTTGTATTAGAAAAAGTCGTAAAAGAAAAAAGAATACAATAAAATGAGAAAAATATAATAAAAATCAAATTTAAAACAAAATATTGGATTTGAGGTTTGAACACAAAAGCTCTAGGATTCATCAAAGCATATTTACCACAATACTAAACATTGATATTGTGTTAGAAACAAACAAATTTACATATAAAGCAATAAAAACTCCCTTTTAAGTGTAAAACCAATTATCTCATATCGAAATCACAAATATGATTGGAGTTGATAATCTATCTATGAAAGGGTTCACTAAAGCATAACATACACTTAAAAAAAAAAAAAATCTTTCATGAATTCACGAATCTTAACTTTAAGTATGGAACATTGTGAAATCATAGTTCTATTTTAGTTTTAAAAAAGATTTTTTTTAAAATAAAAATCATTTTTTATAATTAAAATTCTCTCTGTATAAATTATTTTAATTGGGCAGTACAAGCCCACTTATAGGGGGGCGAGTGAGCTTTACGACTAACTGTGATTGGGTGAGGTGGGGAGGGTGCGTGAGCCACCTGCAACAGGGTCTCGTTCCCCATCTCGTCTCCAAAGACAAAACTGAGGCAAAATGGCTTGCTCATTGCAGCTACGCTTATACTCCCTCCGTTTTTTTTTAAATAACAACTATTTTCATTTTGTGTCGTTCTTAAAAATAGAAGCTTTAGAATCTTTCTATTTTAGGACATGGACCCCACAATCCACTAACTCTACTTTCACTATTTTTTCTTTTCCTCTCTCTTACTTTACTCATTTTTCTTTTCCTCTCTCTTACTTTACCAATTCTTCTCACTTACTTTACCAATTGTGCATTAAAACTCGTGCCGTTGCAAATGTTTCTATTTTTTGAATGTGGAGGGAGTACTAATATAGACTTGTACTCCATCCGTTTCACTAAAGATGACCGATAATTCTTTTTGGTTTGTTCCAACCAAAATGACTCATTACTAATAACAGAAACACTTTTATCTCTACTCTATTTCTTCCTTGTGACGAAGGGAGTATTAGTTTAGTCCTCATGAAGCGTTTGATTTAATACAACCATTTAATGTAATACTTCATCTGTTACATGAGAGTATGCATTGTTTTCTTTTTAGTCCGTCTCACAAGAGTATGCAATTTTCAATTTGAAAACATTTTTTCTTTTTAATAGGATGAGATTCATTCTCCACTAACAATACATTAATTACTTTAATTTCCTTTCTATTTCTCTTTTTCTTTATCAATTGTATATTAAAATTTGTGAACACAAATATGCATACTCCTGTGGGACGGAGGGAATATAACTTACAATCTAAAAAATTATACTCCCTCCGTCCCAGCTCAAAGTGATTGATTTCTTTTTGGCCGTTGTTTTGCGAAGATGATAATAAATAGTTAAAGTGGAGAGAAAGTAAAGTAAGAGAGAGAATAATATAGAAGAGAGTCGTATCTACATTATTCTCTTATTTACTTTACTTTCTCTCTACTTTAAATATGTATTATCATTTTCCCCAAACACGTGCCAAAAAGTAGTCAATCACTTGAGATGTGATAGAGGGAGTACTTTATGTTGTGTTATACTCCGTAGTACATAATATGATTGTAATCAATTGCTAACTAATTAGCAATCCCAAAATAAGACTAAGTCTTAGCTATTAGATTAGGAGATTTTGTGGTTGAAATAATATCAAATGGATTATATTTTAAATTTAAATAATTAGTAAATAAAATTAGGTATTAATTTCAATTCTTAAATAGTAGTTAAAAGTTAAAACTAACTACTCCCTCCGTCCCGCTTAAGATGACACGTTTTCCTTTTTAGTTTGTCCCAACTAAGATGACACATTTCCTTTTTTGGTATCTTTCTCTCTCCAATTAATACACTCAACCACTTTTTCTCACTCCTATTAAAATATCCATCTTTCTTTATCTCTCTATTTTAATACTTACACCCACCTTCTCTCTCTCTAATTAAACACTTTAACCAATATCTCCTAAAATCCCGTGCCGGCTAAGTAATGTGTCATCTTAGCCGGGACGAGGGAGTACTTTCTATCTCTTCAAAATCATCTCAAACCTTTAAACTTATGTAACTTTCTCGATTTAAATTATTTTTACAAAAAATATATAAGATTAAAGGTAATTTTATAAGGATTCTAACGAGATCTCAATTGCATATGTTCTGACGATGTTCGGATAATGAAATTTGATAATTATTATTTTTGTTTTCGTATGTCAACAAATGCATAAAAAATTTTCAATATAATGCATGAAAAATATCAATAAAATTGTGTTGATATTTTCATGTACTTATGTTGAAATACTCATTCCATTGTGTTGATATTTGCAATAAAACTATGTTGATTAAAAAAAACGAAAAAAATTCTCATATGATAACAAAATGACGATCTCACCTATTTGTAGATATTTTTTTTGCTATTTATTGAAATTCATGAGCTTTAATCTCATTCACTTATCATAAAATTTAAAGGTGTAAATTTGGTCTTAGTTTTAGATTATGATGCTATAAGCTTGTAGAGGACCCTTACATTATACATGGTTTAGATTATTCAGTCCTACTTATGATTATTTATCGCTTCAAAAATAAATGATTTATTTATCAATTTATCAATCTAATTAATCTTGCCATTCCGCCGCAGGTGTTTAGATTAGGCAATTGGGGCCTATCAATCTTTGCTCTTTTGCCTTTTGTTTGGGCCAATATATTTGTTTTAGTGGGCCATCATTTTTATACCAAAGTCCATTTAGAAATGTTAACATCTTAACAGGCCAACCCAGCTCCAAAACACCTTTTCCAGTTCTCATGGTTAAAAAAGTTAACTGCCAACTTTTCACTTTCTTTTAAATATGTTTATGTGATGAAGCCGTCGATAAGTAATCAGCACAATCGCTTTTTCCAGATAGATATACTCACTCACACAATCTGTCTTAATAAAATACTCCAAGAAAACAATATAGAATTTTGGGATAAAAACAGAACAAGAATGAAAGGAAATGAAAGAAATACAAGAAAGTGATAAAAACCATCCAGATTAATGATTTCTGCAAAGCTGACGCTGCTTCTCATTCTTAGAGCATTCATAGTGGAAGGCCCTCCTAGAGAGCCCTTCATTCTACATCAGCATTTTCCAAAGGGTCTATCCCTTTCCATTTCATTTTCACTTGATTTTTTTTACACTTTTATATCTTTTTGCACGTGTTGTACCACTTGGTTTATTACTTCGTCATCGGAATCGTTATTGGAAGACATTGATATTCTAGTAGAGTGGGAAAGAGTATTGTATAAAATAAGAGGAGATAAGAGGTTGGTATGGGAAATGTAAAGAACGGGATGTGGTATTTACATTAGATAAAATAGAATTAAAAATCAAAAAACAAAAAAAAGGGAGGGCCGATGATCGGCCAATTCCCAGCAATGGGTGGCCGATCATCTGCCAATATGCATCGGCTTGGGCCGATATATCAGCCATATGGAGGGGGCAGTTGATCGGCCCTTTCCCTGCAATGGTGGGCCGATGAGGGCCGATCGGAAGGCCTCTTCATCGGCCCAACCATTGTGAATGCTCTCAAAAATGGTCTTTTTCACCGTTTTCGGTCGAAAATACCCTTTCGGGGGGTTTGGGCAATTTGTTCTTTTTACACTTTTAACATTTTAAATCTGATATTATTTCAGTTATGCACTAAATTTGATATTATTTCAAAATTATCATTCTTCTTCCTTTTTGTCATCCTTCACTTTGTTTCTTTATTTCAATATTAGATTTAATTTTATAAAATTAAATTTTAAATTTCAATTTTTAAATATCAATAAAAAATTTTAATAACAAAAATTAATAGTCATAATCAATATTTGATAGTGCCTAATATTTAATCAATAAGGTATGACAACACCTTAGTTATAGTCAATATTTAATAGCTTTAATCACAAATAGATCATATAACACGATTTATTCTGAAATAAATATGCATCTAATGTAAGACTAATATAATTTTCGTTTATTAATTTGAAAACAATCAAAATTTACTAGAAAATTTCAACAAAAATACTCCTATATAAAATTTTTAGTATGATCAAATTTTTAGTCAACTTCATAATATTCAATCACAAGCAATTATTATAACAACCGAACGAAGGCTAAATAGAATAGCTCTTATTTTTCCATCATGATTAATATAATTTTTTTTACTTCTTCAATTCAGCTGAAGGATGACAAAAGGGAAATTAATAGTTTTAATCAATATTTATAGTGTCCATGAATTAATAGTTTTAATTAAAAAATATATTGATATTTAAAAATTGAAATTTAAAATTTAATTTTATAAAATTAAATCTAATATTGAAATAAAGAAACAAAGTGAAGGATTACAAAAGGGAAGAAGAATGATAATTTTGAAATAATATCAGATTTAGTACATAACTGAAATAATATCAGATTTAAAATATTAAAAGTGTAAAAAGACCAAATTGCCCAAACCCCCCAAAAGGGTATTTTCGACCGAACACAGTGAAAAAGGACTATTTTCGAGATAAACCCTTAGTCCAGGGTTGTCTAACAATATTTTTAAAGTTCAGGGACTATGAACGATATAAACCTATAGTCTAGGGACCATTTTTGTAGTTAATTCTTATAATAATCCAATATCCCTAAAATATCAAATCAAATCCTAACTACTTAAGTAAATAAAATCTAATCAAATCCTAACCTAAACTAACAAAGTATGCATATCCTGCGATATGCATATATGTATCAATAGACCATAACATGTTTTCGATTGCATACCTCAACCTTTTAAATATATTAATTTGAATTATAAGTTAGTATTACACCTTAGTCTTACGTCAAGGGATTTGATCAATTGCTAACTTTGTTAAGTTGCTAACTTGCTAACTCATCAATGCAATGTATTAAAAATGTCAACATGATGACATTAAAATGTCTAACACATAATTTTGTTGAACTTCAATATAATGTGTTGATATTATGTGTTGATATTTTAATATCACCGTGTTCATTTTTAATACACTGTATTAATGAATTAGCAGAGTTAACGACATAAATAATTAGCGATATAATACACCCCCTTTAATTTTTATATATTTATGATTTTAGTTTTCGTATAACTATATTATTTATCATTCATAAAATTATTTTAAAATATAAAATCGGTATGAAATCCATATGAAGAAAATAAAAAAAATCATACGTCACACGAGTGTAATACTACTTAGTGACAAAGGGAAAATTTGTCTGCAATGAAGTTACTTGCATTGACAGTATTAATTTTATGCTACGCCCAAATTGATCTCTCTCTTTTATTTCATAAATTCCCCATTGCAATATTTTCACTTTTTTCGTTATGTGGCTTTTAGTAAGTTCACTTTATGTTTTCTTTTTCCTCTTCTGGGATAATATTTTCACTTATCTCTCTTCGTTCTCCATTAATTAGTCCATTAATTAGTCGTTTTTTAATTTTTCATTTTCGATGGTCCGTGAGTAATTGTCACATTTGTTTCTTTTATTATTTTTGAGAATGAATCTTACATTCTATTGTCTTGATTCTATTCATATTTTAATATAAAATTAGTATATAAACTTACTACTCGTCTTCTACTAAATCTGTGTTGAAAACTTGTGTACCAAATTAAAACCAATTACTATTGCTTTAGTTAGTTAGACACACGTCTTAACAAAATAATGTCTTCACCTACTAGAGACTAGAGACTAGAGAATGATACAGGGGAATAATATTTTCAAAATTAAAATTTATTTAATTCATGGCAACTAATTTGAATTTCATAGTATTTTTTTAATACACAATTTATTAAGTTTTTGAGTCAGGGCAGACTGAATAGGTGAAGGAATTTGGCAACTCTTATTTTTCTCATTAACATAAAAGAATTTCATCTTTTAAATAGCCACTATTACATTAATTATACAAAATCAAACCACTATAACATACCGACTTTATGTGTTAGCCTGTTAGGTGTATTGTATCATTTGACATCCTAAACCATCTACTCCCAATTTGAATAAAATATAGTACTTCTATTCGTCCAAAAAAA
>NC_062966.1:6556838-6563299 GCF_023119035.1 Salvia hispanica
CATTAACCAAAATTAAACCATGTGTTCAAAAGTTGTTGTCTTGATTCTATTCATATTTTAATATAAAATTAGTATATAAACTTACTACTCGTCTTCTACTAAATCTGTGTTGAAAACTTGTGTACCAAATTAAAACCAATTACTATTGCTTTAGTTAGTTAGACACACGTCTTAACAAAATAATGTCTTCACCTACTAGAGACTAGAGACTAGAGAATGATACAGGGGAATAATATTTTCAAAATTAAAATTTATTTAATTCATGGCAACTAATTTGAATTTCATAGTATTTTTTTAATACACAATTTATTAAGTTTTTGAGTCAGGGCAGACTGAATAGGTGAAGGAATTTGGCAACTCTTATTTTTCTCATTAACATAAAAGAATTTCATCTTTTAAATAGCCACTATTACATTAATTATACAAAATCAAACCACTATAACATACCGACTTTATGTGTTAGCCTGTTAGGTGTATTGTATCATTTGACATCCTAAACCATCTACTCCCAATTTGAATAAAATATAGTACTTCTATTCGTCCAAAAAAAACAATAGACCCATTTATTAATATCACGAATTTTAATGAGAAAATTGGTAAAGTTCGAGAGAGGATGAGAAAAAATTAATAAAGTAAGAGAGATAGAGAGAATGGATAAAGTATGAGAAATACGGAGAAAAGTGGAAAACGTATGAGAGAGAAATTTTCAATTTTAAGAAATGGATTATTTTTTGTGGATATCAAAATGACAAAATGAGACTCTTTTTCGTGGATGAAAGGGAGTAAGAAAAAAATGAATTTTAAGACTAATAGATATATATTCTCTTCCTCCCATAATAAAAGTCATATTTCGTCATTTCTGTCTGTCCCACAATAAGAGTTATAAATCACTTTTATCATAAATGATAAGTTGGTCCACATTTCACCAACTTATTGCACTATCATTTTTATTACTTCCTTCGTCCCATAAAAATAAGGACAATTTTATTTAAGTATGTCCCATAAAAATATCCCCTACTATTTTTGGTAACTTCGTTCTTTCTAATAAAGTGAGTCTCATTCTTCACTAACAATAATATAATTAAATTTTGTTTCTATATCTCTCTTACTTTTTGTGAAACGGAGCAGTGGCGGACACAGTAAAGGGTGGAAGAGGGCTTAAGCCCTTCCCAATTCATTTTTTTTTTATAAATTTTCTGTTGTGATTTTTCTCAAAATTTTCGAAATGCATACTTAGTCCTTCCCAAACTAATGATACTTCAGACTAAATAAATAAAAGTTGGATGTTAAAAGGGGCTGAATTTGATTATTCAAATTTTAAAGAACAGTCACAATGGCTGCCCTTTTATTTGGAGAAGAAGGCGCATTTAAGAAGAAGAAGAGTAAGACAAAAAAGTTAAAATAATACTAGTAATAATTTTTTTATATAAAAAAACGTGTGTGAGATTTGTTTCACTTCTAGCTTGTAATTTCTCATGTTGCTTTTACAAATTTTTAATAACCTTTAAAGAGCGATTAATCATTCCTCTAAGGGATTTTTTAAAAATTAATTACTAAGCAAAGTCTCCTTTAAATTATGCACTCTAACCGGTTAATCTACATTGAAAATTTCATTAACTCATTTCTTTTTATATTAAAAACTTGTTTTTACTAATTTATATTTTTTTCCGAGAAACTAAGATATAAATATGCATAGATATATTTTTGTTAAATACTTTTTCGCTGGTGTTTATGTGTATAATATTTATGTATTTTCATACTTATATATTTATTATTTTATGATTCACTACCTCTTTAAAAAATAATTAAAATATATAATTATTTCATCCTCTTACTTTAAAACACCCAATAATATCCTCTTTTATTTTATTATTTCCTAATTTAAAGTATTCAACAATATATTCTCTATGTTAATTTATTCATTTTTACCTACTTAGAAATTGCATAAAATCTCGTATCATCCTAAGGGTTGTTTATCCTGGGAGGAGTGTGTAGTGCAGCCCCTGCTAGAAAAATTTCTTGTGTCTGCTATTAAGAACAGAGGAAATATAAAATTAATATTCCATTCGTCCTATAGAAATAAACCATTTGGAGTTGGCATGAGTTTTCATGCGCAATTAGTAAAGTAAGAGAAAAAGAGAAAAAATAGTTAAAATTGTACAGTAGATTGTGAGGCCCATAAATGATAAAAGAAAAAAGAAGAAAAAAAAGATTTTCATAAATGAATATGAACTATTTTTATTGGACAAACACAAAGAATATGACCTATTTCGTATATATAAATGATATCTATATTTCACTTAACTTAACTCATTTTTTTATATTCTTTAATATTGGTGCTAAATCAAATAGTGGAACCAGTGTATAAGAGCATCCTCATCCGTGCTCTTAGCTAAGAGCACGGAAGTGGGTCCGGACCCACTTTTACTCCTTGTCCTTAGCTAATAGCACATCACCACATCCGTGCTCTTAGCTAAGGACAAGCTCAACGGTCCCACCATTCTATTATTCAATTTAAAAAGACGCACTACTCGTTGCCGAATTTCGCCCAAATGTGATTGCTTAGATCTTTTTGTAGCTCAGAGTGGCTCTTGTATCGCGCATTATGTGTCTTCTTTCGATCCTCTCGTTCACCGTCGTATGCACACCTCGGCGTGAGAGAGATCTCGCGGTTGAGCTTTCGGCTTCATCCTCGTCGTAAAAGTTAGCCGCCATCGGTCCTTCGTCAGCTATAATCATGTTGTGCAAGATAATACACGTGTACATGATGTCGACGATATTCTTAACGTACCAAAGCCGAGAAGGGGACTTCACAATGTTGAATCGGCCTTGAAGGACACCAAAAGCTCTTTCAACGTCTTTCCGAGCAGACTCTTGACGCTGCGCAAAAAGAATCCGTCTTTGCTCTTGTGGATTGCTGAACGACTTCACGAAAGTCAACCACCTTGGGTAGATACCATCGGCGAGATAGTAACCCATGTGGTATGCATTTCCGTTGATGGTGAAGTTGATCGCCGATGCTACACCATTCGAAACATCATAGAAGAGTGGTGAAGAATATAACACGTTCAAGTCGTTGTTGGATCCGGCAATACCGAAATATGCATGTCAAATCCATAGGTGGTAGTCGGCGACCGCTTCAAGGATAAGCGTTGGGCCGCCACCTTTGTGGCAGCTTAAGTGTTGCCCCCTCCAAGCAGTCGGACGATTCTTCCACTTCCAATGCATGCAGTCAATGCTTTGCCTAGCATACCGGGAAAACCGTGGACTGTTTCGTGAAGACGAAGCAACCGTTGACAATCGCCGGTGGTGGGTGACCGAAGGAATTCCTCGCTGTCGCAAAAATTCTTGAGGCATAGGATTCCAGTTGACTCACCGACATGCAAATACTCGTCGAAGAGGTCAGCCGTTTTCCAGTAGCAAGTTGTCGGATTGCACAAGTACACTTTTGCAATGCCGTGAGACTTTGCCGACCGGTTGCGTCTGCACCTTCTTGAAAGTATTCAACGCGGGTGGACAATGTGTTGACAATACGCATAAACAACCGTTTTGACATGCGAAAACGGCGTTGAAAGTAATCTTCTGGATACCGCGGCTGGTCGGAAAAATAGTCGGCAACGAGCCTTTCATTGGCTCCCTCTCGATCACGAGGGATGTAGCGACGTTTTGCTCTAGTTGGTTGAGGAGGAGGGGCGGGGGTATTGGCGGCGACATAGGCTTCATAGGCGGCACGATATTGTTCATAATATTCTTGTTCTTCGCGCTCCGCTTCCGGAATGAGATTGGTGAAATCCATTTTTGAATTTTTTAGAGAGAGTTTGGGTGAGGAGGAAGATGTAGATGATTTAGTATGAGAAGGTATGAATGAGAGATAATTTGATGTGAAAAGTGGATGATGAATGTGTGTATTTATAGATGATTTTGGGATTAAAAAAAAATCACAAAAATCCAAAAAAACGTCCATAAACGGCTCTATTTTTTGGGAATCCAATTTTTTTTTTTTTTTGGTATTATTTTGAAATATTTATGAATTTAAAAAAAATAAAAATAAAAAAACGAATTTGTCAACGGCTATGCAGTTGGCCAATCAGGACGTGCCACGTAGGGCTGCTCAGTGGCACGCAGTGGCGGATCCAGGCGGGGGCAGGTGGGGGCGGTCGCCCCCATCATGCGACTAATTTTCCTTTATCCCGGATGTATATTTTCCATATCTGCCCCCTCCGTTGCCTCCGACGTCGCCCCGTTGACCGAAAAAATAACCATTACCCCATGCTCAATTGAAATAACATCCACAGACTTGCTAAGTTGTATGGCATGCCTCGATCCAAAAAATGATTTTGCTGCTTTTAATATTGATAAGCTTGTTCATCTTGCTACTCTCACATCGACTCAACATACTGAATTGTTTAAACAACTTGAAACTTTTGTTGATATTGTGAGAAGAGATGCACGCTAGAATGCTATTGAAGATTTGGCTAGCCTATCTCAGAAGATTGTTGAAACTAAGAAAGATAAAGTTTTTTCGTTGGTTTATCGCCTGATTGAGTTGGTATTGATCTTACCCATAGCGACTGCATCTGTTGAAAGAGTATTTCCAGCAATGAAATTTGTCAAGACTGACTGGTGGAATAGGATGGGAGATGAGTGGTTGAATGACAGTTTGGTAGTATATAATGAAAGATCCATCTTTGCTAGTGTTTCTAATGAAAGAATCTTGAAACGTTTTCAAGATATGATTTTCAAGATATGGATACCTGTAGAAATCAGCTGTCTCGGTTAACAGATGCTAGAGCTACTTGAATTGTAATAGACTTTCATATTAACCAAACATCTCAGGATTGCTGGAAATCACACAAATTACTCAAGCCTTCTCAGCCTGATTTCTCCCCCAAGATGGCCTCTGACGCTTTCGGGAGATCCAATCTCTGGCCTCCGCCGCCCGACGACGGCCAGAAGATGCTCTCCTTCTCGTCTCCGGCGCCGCCGCCTGATGCTGCGGCCTTCGCCAGGAGCATCGCCTTCTCGATTTGCCAAGATCAGACCAATGCTGGGAATGGAGGTATGCCCATTTTTGTTTTTTCTTAAAAAGATGCTAAATTTGTTAACTCTATTAATAGGGTTTAGTTGAGTATTTTGATTTGAGTGTTTTATTCGTTTTCACTGTTTAATCTAAGATTTGGGTTTTAGGGTATAATTTTAGCATTACACCCTAAATCGTGTTTTGTGTTTTACAACAATTTTCTCATAATTTCTAATTATAATTAAAAGAATATTTTTAATACAGTAATTGTTAGGGTTTTTAATTAAGGATTTAAAAAATAGAATTAAAACTTAAATTTGGTCAAGATCAGATTTAAATTCGTTGACCGTTAGTTTTTAATGGAAAAGTTAACAGATGACCAAAATGATCAAATTCTCATATGTTCAGGACCAAAAAATCCAAAAGATAATGTTTAAGACCAAAAAGGTAAAATGACCATATGTTCAGGACCAATTTTGACCATTACTCTTTATTATATACAGTTCGAAATTAACTTTTTTTTTTAATTTCATCCCAATTGTTTCTGCCCCAAGGCCTCTCAAGTGTGAATTTGCGTGTGCAACGTTTTATTTGTTGTTCAGACCTACTTATGACGTGAAAGTTGTCGTACTTTAATCAATGGGCACATTCTATCAAGTTCTAGGATTCTACTTTTCTCCATTTAAAAAACAATAAAAACATTTGAAATGAAATGAAAATTAATGCATAATTTATAATATAAGAGATGAAGAAATGATACTTAAAATGTAACGCCCCACTTTTTCGCACCCTAATTTTCGGGTTATGAAATTTTTGCATTAAATGCCTTAAATGCTATGATATGTGAATTATTTGATGAGTAATTAATTGCATGGTGTCTTTGTGACCTAATTGCGTATGAGAATTGAGATTGAGTTGAATAGTCAAAGATGTGGAAAATATGACGTGGCTATTGAATAGTCAAAGATGTGGAAAATATGACGTGACCGTTGAAAGGTCAATGCGTTGAGAAAAAGAAGAGGAAGTGAAGAAATGATTGATTGGGTGTGAATATTTGATGCGGAGTAATATAATTGTGGTGAATTATTTTCCTAAGGGATGAGTGAGAATTAAATAGGAGCATTATTTAATCATGTGGAATTTTCGGTCTCTCCTATTTTTTTTTAATTGGAGAAGGAATCCTATTTTTCTTGGATTTAATCATTGTTTGGGATAATTATCCGAATTAAATCCATAGTCCAATTATACTCTAATTCCATCTTGGAATTTTCGAAACTTTTGATTTTTCATGAGATTTTCGAAAATCTCATATATTGTGGGAGAAGGGATTATTTTTATTATTTGATCTCTTATTTATTCTCATCCATGAATAAATATAAATATGCTAGAATATCTTACCATATCTTGCTATATCTAAGAAGATATTGCTATATCCTAATTT
>NC_062966.1:6564329-6568898 GCF_023119035.1 Salvia hispanica
TATATTAAAAATTAGTTGGAGTACATACAAAACACAATAAACTTATCTCTTTAAAGAAGACTTGAATAGAACCTTTAACTCAGTTAGGTAGTTACCCTTCTTGACAGTTTTTGGTCTATGTACTTATACGGTACCGTCTTGCTAGGTTTATTTCAACTGACACCTTAAATACACTACGCGGTAAACCTCTGAATGTACCCACCAGGACAAGCATTGACTTTAAGTCCAAATTGCTTCTTCCCTTGTCTCAGAAAGTATTTTGAGGCACGGTATATATGACTTCGTAACGAATAACCTCTATGATTGTTCTTCCGAAAACTCTGTGAATGTGCAGATAAAATGATAATTTTGGGTGATTATATTCGAAACCACTATTACAAAACGCTATTATCAAGTCATATAAGTTAGTATACAAGGGGTTTAAATTCTCTGATCATCTTTTCAACATCAATTTCTCCTTTTTTGATGTCATTCTCAAACTTCTTCTTTATCATTGTAAGTGTCTCAAAAGCCTTCTTGTTAGTATCTCCAATAAGCAATGCTTCAGTATATATGGCACGGAGTTTTATGAAAGACTCTGTTCCCTTCTTCGTTAAACCTGAATTTCAGTTACGAACAGGACCACCCATGTAAGTCTCCAAATGGCGCATCACATAAATTCCACAGTCAACTTTATTTGGATCGTTCTGCCATGGCATATTCATGTATCTGGTTTTTGACAGTTCTTCCCATTGATGGATTGACTCAATTTCCAAGATAAGTTCAGAAGAAATTTCTCTATTCAAATAACACAAAACATACATGAGGTTGATTAAAAATTATATTATGTTCCATACTGAATTATATTCAATGCATTTTAACTAATAAATATTGTCACTTAAGTATAACAAAACACTATTCACAAAGTATCATTTTATCATTTTCAGAAACTATCATTTTATGCACCCAAAGTATCATTTTATCAAGCAAATGCACAATTTCTAAAACACAGCAGCAGTAGCATCAGGACACACACACAAACAAACATAAAGTATCATTTTATCCCATGAAACTATCATTTTATAATGTAAACTATCATTTTATCCCATGAAACTATCATTTTATAATGTAAAACCATCATTTTATAATCTGAAACTATCATTTTATCAAGGGCAATTATCATTTTATCTTCTGAAACTATCATTTTCTAAATTTCAATGAGTTCAAAAAAGCAGAGAGGGCATAACTTGTCACTTAAGTAGAACAAAACACTATTCACAAAGTATCATTTTATCATTTTCAGAAACTATCATTTTATCAAGCAAAAACACAATTTCTACATTTAAACAGATCATCCAAACACATAGCAACACACACACAACAAAACACACATAAACAAAGCAAAACACACACACAAACACAGAAAAACACACACCAGCAGCATACACAGCAAAATGTAAATCTAAATATATAGATTGTTCTCAATATTGTCATGCATGAACGATATTGTATAAATATAAGAAATATCTACACTAAAAAACTACAGAATCTAAAAAAATCGAGAAAATCTCCAGCAAAATGATAAATCGAGCAAAATCAAAAGTGAAATAAGTAATAAACTTCATCCAACCTTTCTTCGATGATGCTTGAGCGTTTTCCTTCGACATATTCCAGAATCGGATGATTTTTCCTTCGATTCAAATGCTTTGAAACGCGATTCAGAGGGTTTGATTGTGAGAGAAATTGAATGCAGGGTTTTGAGCATGAGAGAAATTGAATGGAGCGTTTTTGTCAAGTTTCCTTCTTTCCCACCAAATTTTAGAACGAAATGACAATTTTGCCCTTAATATATCCGAAAATGATAGTTTTATTTGATAAAATGATAGTTTTGTTAGATTAAATCTAGACCACACATTTTAAAAATGTGTGGTGGAGATTTAGTTATAGGGTTATCACACAAATTGGGGTTATCATTATAATGCACCCCTATATATATATATATATATATATATAATATTGACTATTTAATTTACATTTTATATATAGACGGGTTGCGTTTATATATGTGAAAATGCAAAACTTAACAATATAAAATGCAATACATGTGAAAATGCAAAACTCAACACTATAAAATGCAATTTACCTACAACTAAAATGCAATCTGCGGAAATGCATATACAACTAGATTGCATTTTTGTGTTTAAAATATTGCATGTTTTGTGCCACATGGCAGCACCAGATTGGATGTACGTTGTGACTCTAAATAAGGGGGCACCCTAATGCTCCCCTATATGTATATATATACTTAGTTCTTTAGTGTCATTGTCCAACAATTTAATCATAGACATTCACATCTAATTATTTTATTTTTAAAATAAATACAAAAGTAGCAATATGTGTATATATACTTAATTTCTTAGTGTACCATCAACCGAAATAATCATAGTCATTCATATCTAATTATTTTATTAATAAATTAATTTTATAATTATAAGGAATAAAAACGACTATCTGCATATCTATACTTAATTATTAGTGTTATCATCCAAAAAAGTAATAATAGTATTTTACATTCAATTAATTTATTATCAAATAATTCATAAAAGTTTAAGTTATAAAAACGACTACGTGCATACATATACTAAATTTCTTAGTATTATCATCCAATAAAATACTAATAGTATTTTTCATGTAATTATTCTATTGTTATATTCTTAATTCTTTTGTCATCCAACGAAATGTTATTTCTTAATGCTTTAGGAAAATAATAGTGTTATCATCCAATTTCTTAGTGTAATCTCAATTTATGCTATTTCTCTTAAAAAAATGGCACCTTTTTTAGAAGTGACCGTATTTAATATTTCATACTCCATTTCTATATATAATCAATGTAATTTGATATTGATTTAACTTTGCAAATATAGCAAAAGGACAATTAAGTAAAGGGAAAATAGTTAATGAGAAAACCGATTTAAATAAAAATCGATTTAAATTTTAGGACATTTTGTATATATAATTTTTGTTAATTTATCTTTACTCATACCGAATTTTGGGAGGCTTTCAATATTTCATCAGTCCATTTATTGATGTAGCCGCCAACAATTGAGGAGTTATTCTCATGGGATTATACTAAAATGACAATCCAAATTAAAATGATAAATTAACCATCAATGAAGACCCTTAGATTTAGGAGCAGATTCAACCTTAGCTTGCCGCGTGACAGACTTGCTTGTCTATTTATCGTAGATTGTTTGATTATCTTTTATCTTGTATCGGAGATTGCTTAGAACAATTTGCCGAGTTGTTTGCTTATATATCAAAGATTGCTTACCTATGTATCGCAGATTGCTTGTCTAGGCTGTCATTTTAACAATGTTGTCATCATGGTGCTCTGATTTCGTATCACAGATTGCTTGGAACCATATGCCGAGTTGTTTACTGATGCATCAAAGATTGTTTGTCTAAGTTGTCATTTTAACTATGATGTCACCATAGCACTCCCCTATTTTCATGTCATCTACTATACATACATGCCAACACTCCAATTACTACAAAGTAGAAAATTTCCTTTTTTTTCTCAAGAGTAGAAAATTTCAACTCATTCCTGTGAACTCAATAAATAAAGTATACGAAAAAAGATGAGTTTATAGTACACCTAGTATTTAGAGTTAGAGAAGCAAATGCGGTGGAAGATGATAGTGTACAAATTTAGTATTGAATGGATGTGATGTCACGTAAATTTAACCTCAAAGCTAAACCAATCCATTTCCGGAGGCATGTGGGTTTTCAATTTTGACAGGAACATATCCGAATACATTCTTGCACATTAAATTTGTCCTAAAAAGATCATGAAGATATATTTAGGGACCAGATGATATTTTTGTCTTTTGTCGTACAAAGGTCATGTAATTGTAGTTGTAAATATTGCATAAGGATGGTCCTACTTCACGCCCACTTGCATATATATTTAGGGAGTATATTGCTACTCTATATGATGAGGACCCCTATTATTCGATTTCGAGATAAGCTACTATGGATGTTCTGGGTAAAACTGGCCGGAGAGGTCGATTGTCAAACAAAACTTACCAAGTTTTAAGCCAAATTAAACCAGTAAATATGAAACCAGCACCTGTTGAAGAAATGCATACTACAAGCAATCCAAGTTCGGTGTCATTTGCCTCGGCCTTGTATACATTTCTTTGGAGTAGGAAGAAAGTATAAATGTTAAGCTTTCACATAGGATAGAACTAGGGAATCATCAAGTTATTTATAGGATAATCACATCAGAATTTCCATACTAAAACATGCATAAGCTTTCATCTAATTCTTTATCCCTCATATATAATAGCTGCTTGTCACTGAAGTAACACAGCTACTATTATTCTCATCTTCTCTCTTTTTTCTTTTGTTCTGGGAATAATGATAAAGAAGTTACTTATAAAAGGTTAAAAATCCGAAGCTCCCGTCCTTAATTCAACAAGAACAAGGCAGAAGAAAAGAGTTTATGGAACAACTTATTGAGCGGAGAAGGTAATCAATCGAACAACCAATTAAAGACCTCTAATCAGCATACTTATCACTGAGGTATTC
>NC_062966.1:6568998-6587030 GCF_023119035.1 Salvia hispanica
ATTAAGCCGATTTTGATATGGTTCTAAATGATTGTCACACAAATAAAATCCCATCAACCAAACATCCCAACAACATAGTACACAGCAAGTACAACAGCAAATGGCCCAATAGACTTGATAGGACGGGAGCATTCTCAAACAATATCAACCATGACTGCGGTCGATGAAGACCTTTACATCTTTATACTAGAAATAGGTTCCTTCCGGAGGCTGGACCAGCTTACGGTTATGAGTCGCTGCCATCTCTTTTTTCAGCTGTGTCAGTATATCTTCCATTGTGTACTCACGCTGCCAATTTGATAGGAGCGAAAACTTCTTTGGTTCCACCTAAAAGCCATAAACATCTCAGATTATTTCATATGCATATCTTATTCTAGTCAAGTAACAAAAATATCAGTCATCTTGACTCATCTCTTAACCATCAGCATCATTACCAATAACAAGAAATTGGTTGGGGAATACATTCAAATGCATTACATGAAAGTATCCATCATCCCTAAAAAATTCACCCTTAACATCAGATTAACCTGTGGTGTGTTTGGTAGATGCATTAAACAATTACAATAGAAAACCAGTAGAATGACTAGGTTTAAGTAGTCAATTTCATTTTGTTTCATTGTCAAGAGAATTGAAGATATGCAATTCTGAAAATGAAATAAACAAGGAAATTATCTGAATTTTTTCTATAGAATCATACATAGAAATTGACCAGAAACTCTATTAAAGCATGGTAGGTGTTTTCTATTTTATTCTACAACTCCAATTGATTCATTGTTGCCTTCCTTGATATCTAAACTTACTAAGCAACATAAACAATCATGAATCATCTAAGGAGGAAAACAGAGTCTCACAGGACTCATGTAACAAGTATAAACATATTTCATAGAGTTATATTTGAAAGAAAAAGTGAACTGTTCAACATCGAAAAGGTTAATATTAATTCAAGACTTTATTATGAAGGTGCACAGCATGTGAAGTGGATTGTTCCTTGTCAATTTAAGGAAGTTGAGAGGTGGGAGGAGTCAATTAAATTGATAAAAATTGACCTGCAGAGCAATATCAGATTTTTCTGATGCATTAATAGTTATTCAAGGTATATAGCAAAAAAGGGATAAAACATAGTACTCCATCCGTCCCATGTTCCTTGCACTTTTCATTTTAGATCGTAAATTTAGGATTGATTTAATGTAATTAAAATAGTATTAGTGTAATGTGAACTAACTTAATAAGGGAACACTTAATTAACTCTAATATATTCATTAAATACCCTATTGCTTAATAGAAATAGTGTGAGCAGTTTGGGACGAGCCGAAATAGAAAAGTGCGAGTAACACAAGAAGTATTAGATTTAATTTACTTTCAATAGCTGAAAATGCAAATACAAAAATTACTTAAAAAGGTAACTGTTCAAGATAAAAATAGGTTCATACCACACCAGTTTCATGGTTTACACAAGTCATGTTAACCCGGGAATGAAAACGAACACTTGGAGGCTTCTCTGGATAATCTTTGTCACAGAATAGCTTCAGCTGATATATACGCCCTTCATGTACAGACTGAAAAAGAAAGTAGCACGGAACACTTACTGATGTACATTTCAGGAGACAGTCGATCAAAACAAATGTTCACAGTTCTACTAAAGATGCAGGTGCTATACATTCTAAGTTTCTAACGTACAAAGTCATGCCAAGGAACATTGACACTGTCATCAATATAGACATCCCTAACGTTAAAGTTCTATAGGAACTAAACAGACATCAATAATTCAATATCATGACAAGTTAATAATTATCAGCAGTTTTTAAGGAACCTAAACAAAGCCTGCGGTGCATGGTGGCATTTGAGAGCAATTGCTGCGATACACAGCACAGCACAGAATAACTTAAAAAAACTGACATGGGGGAAAAGTATATGGAAGTAAGAAATATTACAAATGGTATAGAAGTGAAAAGTATGAACAAATACAAAATTTAAAACTTCGTCCAAGGCATGCACTGAAGCACAAATATTAAGATCAAACCATAGAGATGCCCATTAAAACTTTGTAACTACACAACCTGTCAGCGTATAGATAAAGAGGGAATGCTTACATTGTGTGGACCTATGATGGTTCCTGTCCAAGACCGCATGTAAATATCATCACCATCATCCATTCCATAGCTCACAGTACCATCCCCAATTCCCTTCTCTCCACGTTCAAGTTCTTCCAGTAACCTGAAATTTCTAGGGACTGAAAGAAAAGCAAATTAATTGAGATTTTACATGAAGCAATCAACAAGTCATCATTGACAGTGCCATAGGGACTCAGGCTATTTAGCAAAATTTCATTGTACACCCATTCATGCTCAACCAATGCCATGCATTCAATATATAGCTTGCACAGTATGACAAGAAAGTTAGTGGAAACCAACTTGCGACAAACCATAACAAATTAAATTGATTATATCATCTAGGACATATAACATTGCAGTTTTACATTATAACTAAGGCCATCACACTCAAAACGACATATATCAATCGGGAAAAGAAATTGACCATACAATCTAGCCTATTTGATCATCCACTTGAAAGTAAAATAACTGAGCCATCATAAGATACTAAATTAATCTATTTGAAAAAAACTGAACTCGAAATGACCTGCAACATCCTAAATGGTATTTTTTTATTTAAATCATGTAGTTAGGTCACAGAACTGGAAAGTAAACAAAACGAATAAATATGAAATGAAAAGTGCAACAGTCGAACTAAAAGATCTGAACAAAGAAACGCCTCTTTTCACATAAGAATGCACCAACCACATTAGATATATGGAAAACATGAAATGATTCAATAACAAAACACCAAATTAACCTTCGATAATCAAACTAGCAGGAATATCTCTTCATTGAGATTCAACGGTTAACCCTTGAATACAATCGATTTTCCATCACATAAAACACTAAATTACACACAACACGATGCCCCATGGTTTCCACATTAGCAATTAAATTGTAAGGTTGAAACAAAACATAAAAAGAAACAACAAATAATTCATGTACCAATCACAAAGCAATACAGGCAGTATAAAGAGAATTGAAGCTATAAATTTTGAGAAGGAAGGACAAATACCCACGACACTGGATCCTCCTGAGCCAAGAGTCATGGTGTGATGGCGTGGATCGGGCGCTAGGGTTTCTGAGCACAATCGATTCGATCAGAGATAGAGAGGGAAGAGACAGGCGTGTAGAGAGAGAATCGAAGACACGAGATTGAATTGAGGCATTAAAAAGACTGGAAGGGAATTAGGGAATGGGAATAAAGCGAAGTGAGAATAAGTTGAATTAAATAAAGAGTGAATTACATATTTAGGACTTATACTTATTACGACGCACGTTTGCGGTCCCTATACTTACAAAATATTATTTGCGGTCTCTATACTTGTATTTATACACGTTTTAAGGTTTTTTTCTTTTTTTGACATTTTTAAGGACAAAAATACCCCCAAATAAATGAAGGGCAAATTTATATATTACTCCCTCCGTCCCGACTAAGATGACACATTGCTTAGCCGGCACGGGATTTTAGGAGTTATTAGTTAAAATGTTTAATTGAAGAGAGAGAAGGTGGGTGGAAGTATTAAAGTAGAGAGATAAAGAAAGATGAATATTTTAATAGTAGTGAGAAAAAGTGGTTGAGTGTATTTATTGGAGAGAGAAAGTTACCAAAAAAGGAAATGTGTCATCTTAATTGGGACAGACTAAAAAGGAAAACGTGTCATTTTAAGCGGGACGGAGGGAGTACTATTTTCTCTCATTTTTCTTTCGTCTTCATATTTTCTCTTTCTTCTTTTTGTAAATGACTTGTATACTTACAACAAAATTTGAGATTATATTTGAAGAAGGATATTAGACAAATCAAATGTTCAGCTAAGAAGTTTATTTTACATTATTTTGTTAGAATTGCGAAGAGAAATTTCTGATGTGAGAACCCACATAAGTCGCGGGCGCTGCGCACTTGCTAAATACACACAACCAAAATTACCATAATTTCATACATTCCATTTATCGCTTATTATTCCTCACTTTACGATTGATTAGATTCAAATATTCACTTGTTGAAATTCGTCGTTCAAATTTTTAATCTTTTATTTACGGGATCATTAATTATAATACTCCACATTTGAAGCATAATCACAAATACTCTAGTCTAGTGTGATGAAGAAAAATGACGTGAAAATATAAAATTTATCATATGATTAAATTTCTCAAAAAATTTAACAGAATACACGGAAATAAGATTAACAAACCCATAATTTTAGTTCTAATTTTATTATAGACAAAGGAAAAAGAAAGAAGGAGGATGAAAGAGAGAAAATAGTGTATAAATTTTTTCTTTGGGGGTATTTTTGTCCAAAAAAAGATCAAAAAGTGAAAAGAACCTTAAAACGTGCATAAGTACAAGTATAAGGACCGCAAATGATATTTTGTAAGTATAGGGACCGCAAACGTTCGTCGTGATAAGTATAGGTCCTAAATATGGAGTGTGGTAATTTTTCCGCTGCATTTTCATGAAAAAGTATGCATTTTGGGCCTTGGATGATTCATTTGTTAAGTGCAAGTTTAATGTGTTGGTTAATCAGAGCTCTATTTATAAAAGGGAATTCCATTTCTGACGGTCTTTAAATAGAACATAAAATAAATTAATTATTTTGACTATGTTTTTCTTGTGATGTAATCAATTGCTAACTTTCTTAAGTTGCTAACTTGTTAACTCATCAATGAAGTGTATTAAAAATGTCAATACGATGACATTAAAATGTCAACACATAATTTTGTTGAACTTCAATATAATGTGTTGACATTATGTTTTGACATTTTGATGTCACCATATTGACATTTTTAATACGCCGTATTGATAAGTTAGCAGAATTAGCAATTTAAATAGTTAGCAATATACCGCACTCATGTCTTTCTTTTGTCTTTTCAATTAGGCTAAATAAGTTTATCTTTAAACTCATTAAGAAAGTTCATCTTTCAATGTTCAAAGCTCATGGTTCATTACTACTAATACTGGACAAAAAAATTCTTTAGTCTAGACATACCACATAATGAGTTGGTATATCCAAAAATAATTATTTGATAAATGAAACTCTAAAGCTCATGGTTTATGACTTTTAACATCAGAGAACAAATTCTCTAGTCTAGACATACCACATGATATAATGAGTTGGTATATCCAACAAATAATTCTTAAATAAATGAAACTCTAAAAAAGTCATATTCCAATTATATATAGCTATACATGAAAATTAATTGATTTAAATCTAAATTCAATTATTACTTTAAATTATGAAAATTTCTCCTAATTATTTTGAACCTTCCTCGTATCCATACTCCCAATTGCATATTGTATCTAATGGCTAGGGATATCAATTCAACTCGAAACCCGTGAATTGACATGAATAGCCTGATAAAATTAGTGGGTTATGGCTGCAATTTTATAACTAAGGATGTCAATTGGGCTAACCGCTCGGGTTCAGGCCAATCCACTTGGGTTGTCGGACTATTTGGGTGCGGGTTATTCGAATTGTGAATTTTTTGGGTTATAAATTTTTGGCCCTAGCCCTAAATCTTTGGGTTTCGAGCTAACCCACGAGCTATTCGGATCAAAAGTGATCGTATGTGTTACTTTCTATCTAATCCAATATTCTAATTTATAAAAAAACAGATTGTTGCAAATAGTAAAAAAAATATTAAAGTGATCAAGAGAAAAAAATAATAATAGCAATTGAAAATTGAAACAATATATAAACATATGGTTAATTAGTAGGACACGTGAATTAAATTGAATAGATAGTAGTATGTCAAAAATAAACTCTATGGAGTTGAATGGCATTCTTCTACATCAATAACTTTTGAAGCTTCAACCGGATTATTGTCTTCGAGGGGAAAGACGTAATGCGGCGTTTAATATAAGTACATATTATTGGCATCTATATTCCATTGAGTCTAACTTTCAATTTGAGAGAGAAGACATAATTATCATATATACTTCATATCAAATTTTTAATAGTATTGATATTACCATATTTACTTCATACAAGTATATAATCCAAAATTTTAATCACTCCCTCCGTCCCCAAATAGTATGAACTTTGGGTTCAACACGGGTTTTAATACATTATATTGGTAAAGTAAAAGAGAGATAGATAGAGAAAGTTTTTTTAAGTATTGTTAGTGGAGAATGGGTCCACCTCATTAGAGAGAAGAGAGTTTCCAAAATTGGAATGTTTATACTCTTTGGGGACGGACGAAAAAGAAAATAGTGCATACTCTTCAGGGACGGAGGGAGTATATTTTTATTTTAAATGTTCAACCCATGGGCTAACCCACAACCTACTCGGGCCAGCCCACATAACCCGTCAACCCGTGTAGCCCAATTCTGCATTTGGGTTGTGATTTTCTGGCCCTAACACTATGATTTTACCTGATTATTCAGGTCGACTCGCGGGTTTCGGGCTAGATTGACATCCTTATTTATAACTCAAATACAAAACGGGCTAAACGGGTTTGCCCGAATGGATTGGAGGGTTAAACGGGTTGGCTTGAACGGGTTGTGGGTCGGCCCGACGGGTTGCAACTTTTAATTAAAAAATATGTATTAAGGTTTAGAGGATTTTTGTATTTTTGAATTTCATGTGGCACAATCATTAGTATTCTTCAATCTTCTACTACGCTTTTCTACTCGATCCCACATTATCAACTTTCAAGTTCTACCTCGACTCATTATTCCATTGTCCCATCAGTGCCACTACTGTCTTACCACCGCCAAAGCTAATCAAGACAAAATTAAGAACTAATCCATCAAACTCTTAAATATTTATCATTTTAATAATGATTCGTGAAAGATATGATTTTTAATTTTCATAAAAGAATCATTTATGAACAATACCAAAACAATGACACGAACATATGCTTTAATTCAAATTGATTGATTTAGTTTTGATTTATCTTTGTAGTTGGTCGAGATGAAAGGCTCCATTCTCTCCAACTATTATTGAAGAAAACTATGAAAATTTGAAAATTTTATATGATTTCAAAAATAAGAATAAAAAATATCTAAATTTCAAAATCATTTTATAGAGTCAAATTTTGATACAAGGGATTAAATTCGAAAGTTTTTAGGCTCGAATAGCCCGATGTGTTAGCCCGAAACTCGGCGGGTTATGGTTGAAAATTTATGACCCGAGAAATTCGTAACCCGAATAGCCTGCACCCAAATAGCCCGGCGACTTGAGTGAATTGGTCTGAATCCGAACGGGTTAGCCCGATTGACATTTCTACTAATGGCCAATGAGAGTAATATATGCGTGTAACTATAAATTTTTCATGCTATCAAAAGAGTAAAAAAAACTAAAAATAATTAATGATATATCTAAAATTTAAAATTAATAGCTAAACTTTATTATTTATGTAGAATACGTTTTTATATATATAATAACAGGGGAATGTTATATTGCTAGCTCATAATTTAATTGCTAACTACAACTAAATAATAGCCATTAGATATTTAAATTAAGGGCTTAGATCATCAATCCCTAAATGTCAATACGATCAACGAAAAACGTCAATAAGGCCATAGGATTAATTCCAAAAAATATCAATAGGGGTATTAATGTCAATTAACTACATGTTTAGTTATAACTAACTTTTAACAGAAATTTCAAAACTTTAAATTCATATAACATATATCAAATTAAAGATAATTTCATAAGGATTCCAAAGATATCCTACATGCATATGTTCCGACGTCAAAATTTAAAAAAAAAATTGAATTTTTTTAATTTTTTCGTACAAGCAGAAATGTCAACATACTATATAAAATATGTCAATATACTAATACATGTAGAATATCAATATAAGCAATGGGTTAACATTCTTCAAGCATTGTGTTGACATTCTCAAAGTATTGTGTTGATATTTTCGAAACACTATATTGACATTTTCATCCAAAACCCTAATTTGAAGTTATTTTTTATCTTTTTTTATTTTATTAATAACTACGAAAATTACACGTGGCAAATTATAGACCACACGTTTTCTAAAATCATATGGCCTTAAATTGGTTGTAGTTAGCAATTAAATGATGAGTTAAGCAATTGATCACTCCCTTATAATAACACATGTATATGTATAAGAACTTCCTTCCATGCATCATTTTATGGCAATACACAAAATTCATCCTTGTGTAGTTATTAAATTAGAATTTTATGACATACCATTTTTTTTTCACTTATTAAGTTAAGTTATTATATATATATATATATATATATATATATATAAATAAATTATATAACAAACAATGAAGCGTGGGTAATATAGTTGGATTTGTATTAATTAGTTTTCATATAGTTGGAATATGGTTTTTTACAATTACATTTATAAAATAACTATTTGTTGGACATACTAACTCATTATATCATTAGGTATGTTTAGACTAGAGAAAATTTTTCTCCTAATATTGGTTCTTAAAACTATCAATTTTGACAAAAATTTAGTATTTTCCACCAACCTTAAAACTATCAACTTTAGGGAAATAAGTTTTATCTTTAAACTCATCAAGAAAGTTCATCTCATTTATTTCAATTGTCTAAGCTCATGGTTCATGACCTCTAATATTGGTCCCAAAATATAGTATTTCCCACCAAATTTAAATTGGTTTAAAATATCATAAACTTTACATTTTGTTTAGTATTTCCGGTACTGACCTTTAACTATACTATATATTATATGTATACTTCCAGGTTTATTTAGTGTTATGAAAGGAAGGGGGTTTTGCACGCGTGTTGAAGAGCGAAGGTGTGAGTGTTGTGCATTGTTATGTAAAATGGAACTTCCCCGATCCAGAGAATCCACTAGATACTGGGTCTAGGAACTCAGAGAATCCTCGGGTTACCTGTCATTGGGCACACAATCACTTCCTTCTCCTTTCAAAACCCTCAACCCGCTATGCTAAAAAGATTAGTACAAGGAAGCAGGGATCGAATCCACAGAGACAGATGCGTAAGTAAACATGCTAAAAGACCTGGAAACTATTTTTGGCTGCTGCCACGCAATTTTCTCGGGGTTGAGATTTAATTCCTAGACTCTGGAAATGAAATGTCCTATCCTAACAGCTAGATCTAAGCAGAGATAACAGAACATGCATAATGGTGACCAAATGAGCTAGAAATTACTACTAGACGGGGTAAACGGCTTCCTAAACTAACCTATACACAGGAAAGAACAGCATGTGGTGACCATTTCCCTAAACGGCATAGTACGACGAAAAAAGCTGCAGATTAACCAACTAAAGGACTAACTAACAACGACATCATCTTCTCTAACTATTATCACGAAATAACAGATGAAAAACGGAGCAAAGCAAGGATCGAAACATGGCAAATGAAATTAAACCGATTAACACAAAGAACTCCTGAAACTAAAGCAGATCTATGATTACTATACGAGGTAAACAAGTAAACAAAATTTAAATGTCACAACCATGCAAACATGAACAGATCTACACGCTGGATGCTTCATCCACTCCGGATCCAAGCCATCCACAACAATCCAACACCATTTCCATCTCCGATCTTCACAGATTCAACCAGATTCAACCGATCAACTACAAATCTCCATGCAATTCAAACTCCACCTCAAATCAATCAACAATATCCACCAAAAAAAATAGATAATGCAACAATAACATAACCGAAACCAAAGTGGCAAATTCCATAGCAAAATACGCAATATCCAACGAGAAAGTAGTAAAACACGACCGAGCTTCGAATAGCGAAGACTCGGGGAATCCGAAACACAAACAAAAGCAAATAAAGGATTGTATCTTAACCTCCCTTGGAGACGGTGTTAAACAACGACGGAACTGAAACGTGAACCCCTAAGATGATTCCCCTAAAAGTGTATGTGAAGAGAAATGGAAAAGCTAAGCTAAGAGCTGATGATGCAAAATGAGGACTCTCTTCATATTGAACGCGTGCTCTTATTTAAAAGGGGCGGAGCTTCTAGACTCTTCCTGGTGTTTCTCATTTTGCCCTCCTCGTAGATGCTCCTTCGTCTAGTAACTCTTCCCTTTTTCTGCTCACTTTTTCCCGCCAGCTTCTTCCTTCAGGTAATCCCTTCTTTCTTCCCAGGGGCTGACATTTTCTCTACACACCTGGCTTATAAAACCTTGTTAGACCCAGGAAATCACAGAATTTATCCCATAACCAATGCATGAAATTAGCCTTATCACGTGTCTTTTGCACGTGTCCCTTCCTATTCAACAATATTTATAAGTTCCCACTTTCCAAAATACTAGCATTAGTTAGCATATGGTAAGTTATGGTGTCAAATCCGCGAGGAATGGTAGCATCCGTTATGTATTTCCACACTTAGAAGTTTTGGCGGTGCCGTCACGCTTTAAATTGGGAGTAGGAAAATACGAAATGTAAAACAAGACTTAAACTAATGTAGGAACTAAAAGTGCAAATAAAATGCAATTAGAAAAGAGCATATAAACTAGAATGTAGACTGGGCAAGTTGAGAAACTAGGCAACTCAAACACAGGCAAGAATATATTTTGCACTTGGAGAAAATAGGAACTCTTCAAAAATAAAAATAAAACAGCAACTTGCAAACTAAGTGTTGAGTCCTAAAAGAAAGCTAGAGAACTAGGATAGTTACCTTTAAAAGTGGCTAAACTAATTGACTCCTAAGCTAAACTAAATCAGATGTAAATGGAGGTTGAGTGTTGAGATTAACTAAGGTAAATGGCTGCCAAAAGTGAAAAGAAAGCATGTACTACTAGTTGTTGGTTTCTGGATTTACAAGAGATGAAAACCGGGCGTAATACAACCCAAAAGAAGGAATACAGAAGAAGAACTGAAACGATATACAAATACAAATTCGAAACTGTAAACCGTAAAAGAATTAGCCGAGTCAAGGAGGCCTCTTTCCGCAAGACGAGATACGCCCCAGTAGTGCTCTTTGGATTGGCGTTTCGTCCCCAAAGATAAAATGGCTACGTCTCTGGTGAAGCAGCACCGCTATCAGCAGAGCTCCGGCGAACTGGATGGAGGGGAGGGCAGAGCTTTCGACAAAAAAACAATGCAGAGAGAGGCGAGAGTGTATGATGCAAATTCTGGTTTCTAGTGTGTAGAATGCTAGAATGACTAGCCTATTTATGGGCTCAGTCCACTGTAGGGGTCAACGCAGCCTTGATGGCTGTCGTCAATGCTACACCGTAACGGTCGTCGGTTACGAGGCGTTACAAGCTGTAACGGTCGGGTATTACAAGCTCAGAGGTAGAGAGGTTGAATCTAGACGCTTCTAGATTCGATCATGATGTGGACTATTCCCGCGTCATACTTACGAGGTGTCATCCCACTTGGCTCGCTGACGTGGAAACGGTGGTGGTCTAAAAAGAATTAGACCCACTAGCCTTGGGTCGAGCCCAAGCACCAAGCCCACGACCAAGCCCAAAGAACAGCCCAAAGACAACCCAAAGACCAATTGCCAAGATCCAAGTCCAAGTCCAAGTCGTCCAAGTCCAAGGACCACCCAAAGACCAATTGCCAAGATCCAAGTCCAAGTCCAAGTCCAAGTCGTCCAAGTCCAAGGACCACCCAAAGACCAATTGCCAAGATCCAAGTCCAAGTCCAAGTCCAAGTCCAAATCCAAGGACAAGGACAAGGACACGAGCACGGGCACGAGCACGAGCATGGGCTCGGGCTCGAGGCTCGAGGCTCATGGCATGCAGCCCGCGGCTCGCAGCGGGGCAGGCGGCGCGCGTGTGGGCTCTTACAGCCCATCTTAGTCCACTATAATTATTACATGTAATAATCCTTCTTATTAAATACTAGTTTAATAAGGTTGTAAATTCCAATGTGGGATAATTAACTCTCTTAATTATTCCATAAGCTTCTCTTATAGCTCATTGAGTTTGCAATTTTGCACAACTTTAATCCATTATTTCTCACTCACCGAGAATCGGATTTGAGAAAATGAATATACCACGGTCATCTACTCCGAACGTAGATCGATGCTATATCATTTAGTTTCACAAAATTAAATGTCTCGTTGAAATTATAATTGTTCAAAGTCCATTGGCCAACATAGATTCCAACAATCCCCCACATGAGTGGAAATAGCCAAATGCATATGCATGCAGACACGAGCTCAACCCTCAAGAGGTATATAAGCATAAGGATAGGTAGCTTTTAGCTTTGAACCTTCCATAGTCAATGCCATCAGATACACAGGCGGCCTAGTGGCGCGATGCTTTGAACTAGTTCCCTACGGCGTGCACCGAGACAATGGTGTTAACACTTAAACACCTCAACCTCATCCCTTCTCACGTTTTGTGTCCTTTGCGGCCTTGGACACCACTTTGGATTCATAAGTGTGTAATTTGAAGCGGCCACACTTCACACTTACATATGTGATTCCTACTCGAGTATCTTGCCCTACTCGGTCTCTTTGAGGACTCAATCTCCTTGAGATCCTTAGGAATCATTAAAAGTCATAGACTTATCCTTACCACAAGGCAAGTTTTCAACACTCTATTGCTCTTTAGAGAATAGATGTAGATGAGTGTTTCACACGAACTCTCATAGCTTAGTTTTCCCATTGAACCTAGTTCTTGCGATCTCCAGTCATCATGGTTGGGTTACCACTATGACAATTCTTTAGTTTGTGGATTTCAAACCCATTCCCTCTAGCAACTTATTCATTTGATCACGGTGCAACCCTTTGGTTAGCGGATCCGCTAGATTATCTATTGACTTCACATAGTCAATTATAATCACGCCTGTTGTGATCAAATGTCTCACGGTATTATGTCATCGACGAATATGTCGAGACTTACCGTTATAGAAGCCATTGTTCGCCATCCCGATAGCGGCTTGGCTATCACAGTGAATCAGCACTGGTGGCACTGGCTTAGACCAACCTGGGATATCCTCAATGAATTTTTTCATGAAATTTAAATGGATTACACGGATGTAAAGAACTAAAAACAAAGGATATTTATGTAAAATGTATATATATTAATATGAGTGTATTTGTGTAAGAAATAGATTTGTCAAGTTTTTAAATTGGTGGAAATAAATAATCAGACCATGTAGACTAGATTATTTATCTATAATATGAGAGTATATTATATTGGACCCATCCTTAATCATAGGATTTAGAAATAAATAATTTATGATGCCAAATGATCAATAATGTAGGTTAAATAATCTAATCTTCCATTATTATAGCTACCAAACTATGCAAAGGAACAATAAGGAAGTGAGATAAATGACTATATGACTGCTACATAATTAAAAATGCAAGAGAAACACAAAATCATTAATAAACTACCTAAACATGATTGAAAACACCAAATGAAAATTTGAAACCTAACCACTCCATATAGAAGATAAAGAACACTGAGAACATTCAACAATAGTAATGAAATACATTAAAAACGAAATCAACAAGTGCGACACTAAATACGTAAAATTAAGAACTAGACAAAGAAAATCACTAACTAATTGCTACTTACCAAACACACTATTTTTTTTTCCTTTTTCCCACTGATAAGTCGAAATCAACAAGAGCAACCTTTAAAGAACATTTTAAAAGCTTAAAACAACTCAATAAACAAGCAAAACATTAAAAACATTTAACCAGACAATAATTGAAAGTTAAAGCTTGAAAACAAGGATGTTCACCTAAAGAACACAAGAACTAAGAGTAAATGCTTTTAACACTAGTGAAATAAATACAACAAAGATCTTAAAAATCAGCCTCGAACAACCATTAACTAGGAGTTAAGATGTGGGAAATAAATACAAGTGTTCCAAAGAAACTAAAGCATTAAAGAAACTAAAATCTACTACAAGCTTCAACTCATGGTGAACAAAAGATCTTGGCAGCCATAAGTTTGAAATCTCTCTTCTTAAAAACGAGAGAAAAGTTTCCTATAGTGGGAATTAACTAAATTAAACTAAGTGCTAAAGTGATATGTGGTTCCTTGGAAAAGTTAAGTTAAGTATTTTGTTACATTTTTTTCATTAAGTAAAAAGATAATCCCCCTTCCTCATGCCCCTAGGGACGGATGTAGACACATGAAGCAACAAGGGAGTTGTCTTGTAAATAATGTGCTTAATTAGCTTCATGCAATTTTTCCGTCGGGTTCAGATTGGCCAAGCCGACAGCAATTTGGCTTTCTTCCATTTTTTTTTTCCAATTCTTGCACATTTGCCTCCTTTTTGCATCACTCCACTAAAAATTCCTTTTGCATCCAAACTATAAGCTCCCTTTCCTACCAAAACACGCATCTTCTCATGCAAATATTCAACATATAGTGCAAAATCCCTCTTTGTTTATGAAAATAATTAGTCGCTCTTTCAGTTACACTACTAGTTGATTTAATTGTAGTGTTAAGCTAATCATCGTTCACTTTTCAATTTTGATTATCTTAAAAATATACTCCCTCCGTCCCACTAGAAATGAAACGTTTTCCTTTTTGGGTTGTCCCACTAAAAATAAAACGTTTCCTAAAATAGAAAAAGCATCATCTCTACTTTTTCCCTCTCTTATTTTATTCTCTCTACACTCAACTCACAAACCAACACTACATAAAATCTCGTGCCGAAAAGCAAACGTTTCATATTTATTGGGACGGAGGGAATATATAGTACTCCTATAATATATACTTTCTATGTTCCACTGAAAATGACCTACTTTATTTTTTAGTTTATCCCAGCTAAGATGAGCCGTTACTAAAAATGGAACCATCTTTATCTCTACTTTATTTCCTCTCTCTTACTTTACTATCTCCACTTAACATACAAAATAAAATTACATAAAATCCCGTACCGCTCAAGGAATGGGTCATCTTCCTTGGAACAAAGGGAGTATATAATAGTAAAAAATTATAGCATATGAAATCAAAAAATTTCATTTTAATAATGTATTATTTAACAATTGAATTTTGTACTCCTTCCATCCTGCTATTAATGAGACGCTTCTATTGGGAACACAATTTAAAATATTAATATTTAAAAAGTTAAGTGGAAGTAAATTATGAGAGAGAAAAAATTCAAGGATATAAGAGAAAATATAGTAGGAAGGAGAATAAGTAATAGAGATGAAAGATATTATTTTTTTGCTCATTAAAAGAAATGACCCATTTACGATGGGACATCCCAAAAAAAGGTGACTTGCTTATAGTGAGATAAAGAGAGTATAAATTTTGAATAATAGATCTGTAAAAAAATAATATCATATAGTAGTAGTTTATTTAGTATTAAAATGCTTAGTCGTTAATGAAGAATATTATTAATAGCAATTTTTATGGTGTCACCATTGCTCTACTATTGTCTGCTCTTTCGATATCGAGGTTCTTTTAACGACAGTCATTGCATATATAACTAATTTCTATCACTAATTCTCTAATTAATTCTCTCTCATAACCATCTTTACCTTTAGATACTCATGCGCCCCATGTTACAACTGCTTTCAGCGCCATTGTCGGTGACGCCGAAATAATCTCACAATGATAAACATTTTTTTTTGTCTCCAATGTAAAATTTTTGGTTTCGTTACAAATTATAAACCTCAACTATTAGGGCGTGTACATGTTATTTGATATGGGATGTCCCTAATATAATCTTGTCAAGATTTTGTATTGTTCCAACCTGTTATGTATTGAGCAATTCTAGCGTTCAAGTTCTCAGAGATAAGTGATAAGGCTAATTTCATGCATTGGTTATGGGATAAATTCTGTGATTTACTGGGTCTAAAGTTTTATAAGCTAGGTGTGTAGAGAAAATGCCAGCCCCAGAAAGAAAGAAGGGATTACCTGAAGGAAGAAGCTGGCGGGAAAAAGTGAGCAGAAAAAGGGAAGAGTTACTAGACGAAGAAGCATCCACGAGGAGGGAAAAATGGGAAACACCAGGAAGAGTCTAGAAGCTCCGCCCCTTATAAATAAGAGCACGCGTTCAACATGAAGAGAGTCCTCCTTTTGCATCATCAGCTCTTAGCTTAGCTTTTCCATTTCTCTTCACACACTTTTAGGGGACTCATCTTAGGGGTTCACGTTTCAGCTCCGTTGTTGTGTAACACCGACTCCACGGGAGGCGAAGATACAATCCTTTATTTGCTTTTGTTTGTGTTTCGGATTCCCCGAGTCTTCGCTGTTCGAAGCTCGGTCGTGTTTTGCTACTTTCTCGTTGGATATTGCGAATTTTGCTATGGAATTTGCCACTTTGGTTTCAGTTATGTTATTGTTGCATTATCTGTTTCTTTTTGGTGGATATTGTTGATTGATTTGAGGTGGAGTTTGAATTGCATGGAGATTTGTAGTTGATCGGTTGAATCTGGTTGAATCTGTGAAGATCGGAAATGGAAATGGTGTTGGATTGTTGTGGATGGCTTGGATCCGGAGTGGATGAAGCATCCAGCGTGTAGATTTGTTCATGTTTGCATGGTTGTGACATTTAAATTTTGTTTACTTGTTTACCTCGTCTAGTAATCGTAGATCTGCTTTAGTTTCAGTAGTTCTTTGTGTTAATCGGTTTAATTTCGTTTGCCCTGTTTCGATCCTTGCTTTGCTCTGTTTTTCATCTGTTATTTCATGATAAAAGTTAGAGAAGATGATGTCGCTGTTAGTTATTCCTTTAGTTGGTTAATCTGTAGCTTTTTTTCGTCGTACTATGCCGTTTAGGGAAATGGTCCTCACATGTTGTTCTTTCCTATGTCTAGGTTAGTTTAGGAAGCCGTTTACCCAGTCTAGTAGTAATTTCAAGCTCATTTGGTCACCATTATGTATGTTCTGTTATCCCTGCCTAGATCTAGCTGTTAGGATAGGACATTTCATTTCCAGAGTCTATGAATTAAATCTCAACCCCGAGAAAATTATGTGGCAGCAGCCAAAAATAGTTTCCAGGTCTTTTAGCATGTTTACTTACGCATCTGTCTCTATGGATTCGATCCTTGCTTCCCTGTACTAATCTTTTTAGCATAGCGGGTTAGGGTTTTGAAAGGAGAAGGAAGTGATTGTGTGCCAAATGACAAGTAACCCGAGGATTCTCTGAGTTCCTAGACCCAGTGTTTAGTGGATTCTCTGGATCAGGGAAGTTCCATTTTACATAACAACACACAACACTCACACCTTCACTCTTCAATAAGTCAGTAAATGGAATTTTTATTTATTTATTTTCATTTATTTGAAGCACCCCACACGGTATGTTGTCTAAATTTCCCTTCTCAAAATTATATTCCGCCAAAAGGGTGAAGTAAATTTCATTTCAATTTGGGGTTCTTCAAAATTGTGGAAAGTGTTAAACAGATTTTGCCCAAATTATATTTCAAAGGAATAGCTAAACAAAATCATATTTTGGGAGGAATAGCTAAAAGAAATCATATTTTCGTTTAGGTGACCAAGGCCTTACTTACGGAGCTAATCGGAGGGGAACAATGGCCGTCAGCGTCACTCGGTAAACCGGTGAGGTCGGGGGAAAGCCAAACTCCGACGAACTTTATATGAGGTGAACCAATTTTTTGAGTTGATTTGAATGAGGTTGAATCGCAGATCTAGGGTTGGCGTGCCTTTTTTTGTGAAAGCTACAAATGAGGAGGAGCTATATCAATTTTGGGGGTGATTTTCAAATAACAAGGGCAAAAGGGTATTCTTTGTCACAAATCTGGATCCGATTTTCAAGACAAGAAATAAAAAGCAGCTCCTTCGGCTGTTTTGAATTAGGCACATTCTTCACTTGAACAGTGCGGGCCCATATATTATCAGCGGGCTTTGGCAAAAATAATGGAGTAACCTGAACAGCCACCAACTCCAAGATATGGGCTCATATCTGCCCATATATGCACATCTTGTGTAACATGAACACGCCCTTAAATTGTAAAAGTTTGTTCAATTGGAAAAACAGTTTATAGCCATATTTGACAAAAAGGTTAACTTGTTTGAAAATGTTAAATTCCCGCACAAGTACAATGTGTTCTACACGT
>NC_062966.1:6587040-6603911 GCF_023119035.1 Salvia hispanica
CACATTCTTCACTTGAACAGTGCGGGCCCATATATTATCAGCGGGCTTTGGCAAAAATAATGGAGTAACCTGAACAGCCACCAACTCCAAGATATGGGCTCATATCTGCCCATATATGCACATCTTGTGTAACATGAACACGCCCTTAAATTGTAAAAGTTTGTTCAATTGGAAAAACAGTTTATAGCCAGTGCATTCATGGTTGGTTATTAATGCTAGGTTAACACCCTCGAGTTACTATAAGTTTTTTATGATTTCAATCGATGTTTGAAGTCTGAGATGCACCTAAATAGATTTTTCTATGCACCATGGACTTACTGAGGTGCTAGGCCAACTTGATCCTTGTACAAACAAATTTATGAATTCGGCAAGTAGTAGCTTGAGCGGACATCTCTAGATATAGACCAACGAATTGGCAAAAAAAATAGTCCAAACTCCAAAGACTACCTTAAAGACTAATAACCAATATCCAAGTGTTAGGCATGCTCCCAAGGTCGACGGCCCCATCCTATGGCACGCGTTGTGTGTTTAAGCTTTATAGCCCATCACTTGTGTGCATAATTACTCGATGTAATAATGAAACCCCATAGAACCATGAACAATAAATGTCATATATGAGCATTGGGGCAAGCATTACATTTATGCTTTAATCACAAACTCCATATCTAGATGGTAAACTTTAAATCACTATTTCTTATGCATTAAGAATCGGTTTAGAGAAATTAACATATCGTTAATTTCATAAAAGCAAACATTGTGTCAATTGTATAACTTGATTAAACCATGTTAACCTATCATCGATTCCAACAAGCATTCCACTGCATCTTCCTTTTCATCATATGATCTAGCTGTTTGTATCAACTGAATAATAACATATCTCCATTGGAACTATCATTTTCTTCGAGTTTCTTTCGAATTTTAGAGAGAATTTTATAAAGATAAAGATAATTTTAATTATTCTACTATATAAGGAAAAAAGAAATAACTAATTATTAGAGTATACACCCAAACTTCATATTAATCTGATATTGTTCGTTTTGAGTAACAGGTTTACTTTAAAAAACTTCTTTAAAAACTCCATACTAATGGAGTAGGGGTAACTAGAGTTGTCAACTGGAACTAGAGCCCGACCCAGGTCGGTCCAGGCCCGGCCCATCATTGAAACGAAGCGGGCCTGCCCCGAGCTCATTGATTGACATGGGCTCCATTTGAGCCATTGTGCACTTTCTAATTTTGATTTTTTTATATATACATATATTCAAATAATTATGTAAACAAATATGACTCCCTTCACTCATGATTTGAAATCCCTTTTTTCAACATGAACTTTAAAAAAAAATGTGAGTTAAAAAAAAATGGAATCTAAATCTCATTTGTAAATAATTATTTTTATATAAAATATGAATTATTGTAAACTTATGGATTGAGGCATGCACAAACCGAACCGAACTGCCGGTTCACGAATCGGAACCGGCAGCGGCGGTTCTAGCGGGCCGGTTCAGGTTCACAAAATTCACAAAGTGGAACCAGCGGTTCAAAACCGTCGGTTCGCCGGTTCAAACCGGCAGTTCAATAGTTCCAACGGTAGGATTCCGACTAGGTCATAGGTTTTCAGGCTTTGCAGGCTAAGGGTGCAGACGGTTCAGCTGTTTGCTTCAGAAAACCGGCGGTTTACGTCAGAAACCGCCGGTTTCCGACGGTTCAGGTGCTTTTCAGGATAGGCGGCAGTGTATAAGCCTGAAAACCGGGTAGAAATCACTGGTTTACTGCCAGAAACGGTGGACTAAACCGCCGGTCCAGCGTAAACCAGCCGAAATTCGAATTTTGAATTTTTTTTCATTTCTTCCAACTTTTCTCCTATAAATACCCCACTGCCTCCATCATTTTTACTTACCCCATTCTTGTGTTAACAAGGATTTCTCTTCTCAATCTCAATCTCTCTATTCTCTATTCTCTATTCTCTATTCTCATTCTCTCTAATTTGCTCAAATTGCTTATTACTTTATTGTTGTGATGGTGCTCTCTTTCTATTTAAGTTGTTATTTGCTTACCATCCATACTCTCCATATCCATATTCTATATTACTTTTACTTTGCAATATGTCTTCTTCTCTTGGTGGTGATCGAGGCAAAGGAATTGCCCAAGATCAAAGTACTCGTTCTCAAAGACGAAGACCTAGTCGTCGAGAAGTTTTGGATTAGGTTTCCCGACGGGAGGCTGAACGTTTGCATGTAAGTTCTTATTTTATTTTAACAATTCATAATTTTATAATATTGAGTTTTTCATTTTTTTTTTTTTGTGTTCTTAATTCATACCTTCTACTTATATAATATTTATAGATTGAAGAAGATCATAGGACTGTCATGCTACTCACTCAAATGCATCAAGGTGACGGGGGCAGTGGTAGTTACCGCCAACAAGATGATGACGACGTGTTATATCGTCGGACTCGGACAACAATGATGATGGATTAGGAACTCATTCTCGGGTTCCGTCTAGCACCGGCGGTAATGAGGACATGCCTCCTCCCCCTCCACCCGCTAAAAAGCATTGAAATCTGATATTTTTGCTAAACATTACAAGAAGGTACCGGTGGTAATACCAAATCCAAATGATCCCCTCTCTCAAGAAGTGACATGGGGTATCAAGCATATTGTAACTATTGTCCGAAAGTCTACAAATTTGGGAGTAGTGGGGGATATGGCCTCCGTCATCATTTGGTGACAAAGCATCCGGTAGAATGTGGCACTGCCGCTACCCAAACCTAACTAAACTTCCAGCCTGGTGGCTCAGGTTTGTCTCAATCAGGTGCGCCAGCTCCTTTTAAATTTGATCCTAAAAATGTTAGTGAAGCTTTTACTAGATGGGCTACAATGAAGCATTTTCCTTTTAATGTTTATGATGACAAAAAATATGAGGTTACTATGCTTTTAGCGTAGCGGTCAAAAAAATAAGTCGAATAACCGTTCAACGATCTACCGTTCAACAATGTACGGAGAAAAAGGTAGAGTTAGCACGTTATCTACTCAACTTGGGACACAAAGTGGACATTTGCTCAAATGTATGGACTTATTGTTTTAACAGACATTCATACATGAACATTACGGTTCATTTTGTGGACAATAGTTAGACTTTGAACAAGCGTTGATTGGTTTTAGAGAATTTCCCACACCACGCACTGCACCCGAAATTGCTTCTTTAATTATTCAAGTTTTAAATGAGTTTCAACTATGCAACAAGATATTTTCTGTGGCTTTTGATAATGCTCCTGCTAACACTGCAAGTATTAGTGATTTGATTGCGGTTGTGGTCCGGTTATCAATGGTAAGTATTTTCATCAAAGATACATATGTCATATTTTGAACTTATGTGTACAAGATGCGCTTGAATTATGGTAAAAGCATATTTCTTCTATTAGAACTGCAGTTAGAGTGATCCATCAAAAGCCGTCTATTGGCAAAGCTTGGAAAATGTATTGCCATCAGAAGAAGGTAAGGTATACGAACTTTATCATGAATGTGTCTCATAGATGGAATTCAACATATGATTGTTTGAATTCTACTTTGGGGCATATAGATGAGTTGTGTGATTTTTTAGAACTTATCCAGTTCATGATTTATATCTGTCGCATAGTTATTGGGAGCAAAGCCTGAGTTTATTTAAATTGTTCAAATGTTTCAAAAATGCAACTGTTGAATTATCAGGTATTTATTATTGCGCTGATGTTCGTGTTTTAGAGCATTGCATGTATATACACTTGGTTTTAAAACAACGATGAAAAATGCAGCTTCTTCTCCTGAATTGATGTGTGTTTTATATTATATGATTGACAAATAGCTCAAGTATTTCAGTGAGATTCCAACAGTGTTTTTGATTGTAAAGGTCTTGGATCCCAAATGAAAATTAGTTTTTAGACTTTTAATATAACAATTTGGGGTCTATTGATCTTGGTCCACTTCAAGCATTGCAAGAGGATACTAGTGATGAATTCAGAGTAGACCTCACCGAAACATTTCAATTAAACCTCCTGAACTGGTCAGTTGTCCAACTAACCTTCTAGTACAACTTGTGTTCTCTCTACACCGAATATGCAACCAAGTACAACAATACCCACCAAGTCAGAAGACCTCCCCCTCTACAACATAGTTTCTCATTTCAAAATGTTTATGATGATCCCGACGCGCAATACCAATTAGCCGACCTATACAACTACAACACCGGTGGGAGGTCGGCCTTAGGTATGGTAAGTGAGTTGGATTTATATTGCGATTCACTCTTTTCCTTTAGTGATGAAGGTCCTACACCCACCCAAATCGATGTCCTCGATTGGTGGGGAAAACACGAGAAAGATTTTCTCATACTTGCGTAATGGCCAAGGAGATTTTTTCGGTTTCAGCTTCCACTGTCACCGTCGAGTCTGCTTTTAGTGTTGGACCAAGAAGATTTTTTCGGTTCCGGCTACCACTGTCGCCGTCGAGTCCGCTTTCAGTGTTGGATCACGTGTGTTGGTTGAAACAAGAAGTAAACTCTCTGCGAGAAATATAGAAGTCGTGATATTACTTGATGATTGGGCCAAAGCTGACGTCAGAGAACAAGAACCTGATTGGGATACTCGTGCGGAGGAATTCGTTGAAGAATCACCGGGGATGAAGCGTCGTAAGACAACCGTCAACCGCTGGCCAAGCCAAATAGGTAAGTAAGGTAAGAGAACTATGTGGGCTTTGATTCCCCAATGCAAATGAGCATTGAAGATACGTAGACACCTCAACTTAAATTTTAAATTTAAGTTGAGCTCAAGTCTTAACTCCTTTATTTCTTTTTTTCAATTGTTTCAACTTTAAAAATATGCAAATACAATTAAATAATTTTATTTGTAAATACTCTAGTCGGTGAAGGAGACTTCTCTATAAGACTAAATCTGGGAAACTTTTGACAATTCTACCATAATTGTTGATTGTTAGACTAAACTCAACATTTAAGGTTGAATTGCTAAGGGTGTCCTCAATTTAGTTATGTAGAAACATCTCCTTCGCCGACCAAGAATATATATTTATAAATTTATTGTTCAAAACTTCAAGTCTTTTTTTGTAATTTGTAAATAATTTCATTGTAGTCTCGTTGTATTTAAATTTATTGTTAAAGACTTCAAGTCTTTAGTGAATTGTAAATTTGTAATTGTTGCAAGACTTGTGAGTTGTAACTTGTTGTAGAGTTGTAGTCTCATTTAAGTGTATATCAATAAAATTGCAATTTTCATCGTGATTGTTTATTGCAATTTTCATCGTGATTGTTTGAATTTTTTTACGCAAATTTCATAGATAAATAAAGAAGAAAAAGAAAAAAAATATTCGAACCGCCGAAAACCGACAGTTTTGAACCAGCGCCGGAACCGCCTGTTTTTTTAACCGGAACCGGAACCGCCTAGGACCCTGCCGGGCCGGTTCAGGTTCATCAAAATGTTGAACCGTGAATCGCCGGTTCCGAACTGGAACCGACGGTTTTTGAACCGTGTGCACACACCTAGATTGTGAGGTCTACTTATCATTTTTAATATTAGTAGAAGGAGACTTCTATTACTAGGCATACCGAAATGGTAAAATGAACATTATTGTTAGGTGGAAAACATTATTGTCATGTAGAGATTGTACAGTTTAAGTTGTTTATCTTATGACTTAAATATGTATTTCTAAATGTCTTTTTTTAAATATTTAAATAATTATTTAAAGGTTTATCATAAGTTTGAAAAAAATACAAAATTAAATATAATGCAATGGAATTAATGTTTATTGAAGAAAATTATAATCATAACTGTCCTTCATTATTCTATAATTTTCATTATGTAAAAGGAGCCTGCTCATTGAGGCCCATATACTTATAGCCCATTTCATCATCAACCTAGTAAAGAATTTGTGAGTCTCTATGTACCCGGATCTGGACCACACTCATACTGCATGTTGTCCTAAACTACAAATTGCAGTTAATACCTAATTTAGTACTTAATTTATTGAAGTGTTTAAAGAGTGCTTCTTTCTTAGTTAAAACCATATGGCACCAAATACGGCCAAATTGTAGTTATTGCCCAATTGTATGATTCCATATGGTTTGCTGCCTATAAGTAGAATTAGTTTACCGATCCATCAACTCCACCACTTGCATCGATCCATAAACACAAAACACTGCATAAACTTGTCTTCTTTGAATCTCAAGATGAGTGGAAACAGCGCTGTTTCTCCAAGGTGAGGTCTTAGAAATATGTTTACATATCACAATTAATGTGCTTCATTTCGTCAATCTTTTGGTGTTGGCATCTCCTTTTTATGTGAAATTAATTTTGCAATACACATAAAAATTGAATTTATTATGTTATTGTACTTATAATAAGGATTAAGGAGAGGTCATTTGGGTCTTCCAGTCCAAAATTCTGGCTATGCATATAAAGAGATGTGATTTAGCAGGAATGGTATTAGGGTGGAAAATGATAATACATGCACAAATAAGTAGAATTCATGAATTCGATATGAATAATAAATGTCAAACATGTACAAACCACAAATCAACACAGTCATTCAAAGTTAAAATTTGGTGGTCCAGATCGCTGCATGGTGTTTCTAGCCGAGATTTCTGTAATAGTGATTGACTAGACACATCACGCGACAATATTTTCAGACCACGAGAATTTTATTCATGTTGTTGTGCATGTGTATTCATTTGTTCATAAATTTGTATATATTTGAACATTATTCTCATTTTAAAACTCATTGGACCGTATCTCTTTCATATACTATATACTTCCTCCGTCCATTAAAATTAGTTCCATACTGAAAATGAAAAAATCATTTTCAATTCATTGCTCACACTTTTATCTTTCTCTTTGGTATTATCCACTTCATCTCTTTTTCTTTCATGGTACTTTACATTATTAAACATGTATAGTCCCACAATGATACTACTTTTGGTGGGCGGGGAGAGTATTAGTTTTGTTGATTAGTAAAGTTATTTCCTAGCTGCAATCATACATTTGTAACAGCATTATATGTCGACATGACCAAGGTTGCAAGGAAAGGTGACCATAGTAACCGGAGGCGCAAGCGGCATCGGAGCAAGCGCGGCGAGCCTATTCAACGACCACGGTGCAAAGGTCGTGATCGCCGACATCCAAGACGATCTAGGAAAAACCCTAGCCGAGCATCTCGGCCCCGACGTCACCTACATCCACTGCGACGTCACGGACGAGGACCACGTCCGCGGCCTTGTTGACGCCACCGTGGCCAAGCATGGCCGCGTGGACATCGTGTATAGCAACGCGGGCATCGCAGAAAGAATGGATGCTATCGTCGACGTAGACAAGGGCAAGCTCCAACGCACCCTTGGCATCAACCTGGTCGGGGCCTTTCTGGCCGCGAAGCACGCGGCCAGGGTCATGGTCCCGGCCAGGAAAGGATGCATACTATTTACAGCCAGTGCGTGCACCGAGGTCGCCGGGATCGCGGGGCACGCCTACGTGGCGTCGAAATATGGGATCGTGGGGCTGATGAAGAGCTTGGCAGTGGAGCTAGGATCGCACGGAATTAGAGCAAACTGTGTTTCCCCATTTGGGGTATTGACGGGGATGGCGGCGAGAGACGACAAGGCAAAGTTGATGTTCGATGGCGTCATGTCAGCAGTGGGGAATCTCAAGGGGAAGATTCTGACAGCGGATGATGTTGCAAAGGCGGCGCTTTACTTGGCTAGTGAGGAGGCTAGCTATGTGAGTGGGTTGAATCTTGTTGTAGATGGAGGCTATAGTGTTGTCAATCCCACTCTTGCCAATGTCACGAGTGCTGACCAATCTTGACGTTACATTTTGGATTTAACTAATAACTCACCTGGCTTGGGGAAAAAGTAATCGTTTGTGACATCCTTAACCTGAGACATGCATCATTTTACATATTAACATTTTTCTATCATGGCATATTTATTATTTGTTGCATATATTTATTTATCATCATTAACATTATAGACATATTAAGGGGTTATTATAGAAGATATTATTTTAATTAATCATGAGAGTTAAAATAATTATATATGTTATCTAAGTTGTTAGTATTAATACGAAAACTAAAATATTATAACTAATTACCTAATTCATATTAAATGGTGTATGTGTTCATACGTACATGGAAAAAATATATTTTATTATTTAGTTTAGGTAGTGTTATGCATAAGAAAGGTGAAAATATATGGGTATTTGATATTATGTGTAGTTTACGGATAATGATCAAATACAGTATATGCTTTTTTTTATCCAATTTAATATCTCCCATTTGTAAATATTTTGCTCATGATAATTACACCATAGTACACGTGTTACGTGTTGCATGCAATGTGACTAAGCCATATAATTAGCCTTTCTTCATCACCTAGTCTAGAGACTATTAACATTTAATTATTTTTATGTAAGTCGGTTTAGCCGATTCTTTCTAAATAAATAAACAGTATATGAATTTAAAAAGGGAGTTCAGTGTAGGAAAACACAGAAGGGAAAAAGGAGAAATATTTAGGAAATAAAGTTAAGAGAAGAAAGAGGAGGATCAATAGTTATATATTGGGGAAACAAAATCAGAAGTGCGGTTGATTATATATTATATTGAGGTGTGTATAAATCACACTTTTAATTTTACATATTTTACGCACTTCTTTGCTAGATGTTAAATAAAGTTAATAATTTGATTATATGATGTGACTTTGATATAATTATGTGTTATTTGATATTGATGGTGAAATATGATGTGGATATGTGATTGGTGCAATAGATATGTTTTGCATATGGTATTGGAATTAATTGAATCATTTGATTAAAGAGGATCTGTGATAGTCATGTCTTGGATCTGAAATCATAGTGGACATATTGGGACCTTCGGGTCAATCATATTGGGACCTTCGGATCAAATCATATTGGGACCTATGGGTCAATTCACAGTGGGACCTACGGGTCAAATCATAGTGGGACCTTCGGGTCAAATCATAGTGGCATATTGGAATTCTCGGGCAGATACCAGGCTTGAACTGTCACAGAATAATAAACTGAACAGAGTGGCATATGCATATGTATATGGAATTAATTTTAATATTTGTTGATTATTGTTATATATATTGGTTAAAGAACATGTTTGATTTTTGAGCTGTGGAATTAAAGGTAAGGTTTATAGACACTGAGTTGTGGCTCATATAAACCACTAATATTTTTCAGGAAAAAGATATAAGTGAACCTTTTGGGTTGACGTGAGTCATAGGAACTCTATATGTTATCAGGGTCGGCGGCTGACGCGTTTTGTCAACCTTCTCCTCCTCATTATTTTTGCATGTAGATAAATGTATAGTATACAGAGTGGTGAGGGAGTCTCACTACCGTTTAGAATGTTTTGAAATATGTACTTGATAAAGGTTTATTTTTGAAATTATATAATATGTGTGCTTTTGAAAATTTGAATTTATTTATAGTAAGTGTATAAGTCATAAGGGTTGGGGTGTGACAATATATATCAAAAAAAAAAATCCGAAAATCAATTTTCTATAATTAACACAAAAATTATAGGGTACCAACCAATTGACATATCCAAACAATTACAATCTTTATGAAATCTAAATATTGTTAAATTTATTAATATAGTTCAATACAAATAGAGTTTATTGTTAGGTATAATGTATTGTATAATATTATTAAAAAGAAATTCATGTTTTTGGGATTTTTACGATTCGGACCGGACAGAACCGAAAAATCAAAATTAGCCAGAATATAAAACTAAACCGAACCGAGAAACTGAAAAAAATCCGAACTAAATTTCAAATCTCGGCTTCATTCAGATCGGATATTCGCTTTTCGGTTATTTCGCTCACCCCTACTTACGTTTGTTGCTTTAACAAATAAATGTATACTTGCTATTGAAGAGAAAGGTTTTGTATTTGCTATCTATTTTGTAAGCATTTGATTTTTATCAATTCATTTGGTAGTAATCTTAGATTTGAAAATGCTCTTTATTAGCCTCAATTAATATATTTTCTCTTGTTTGATGTATGAGGGGGCAACAATATGCATGTCACATGCTTATGCATATACTCCCTTCGTTCACAAAAAATAGGGCAATTGGTGCATGACACGGGTTTTAATGTATAATTGGTAAAGTAAGAAAGAAGAGAAAAAAATAAAAGAGAAGGAGAAAAAGTAAGTGAGAAGTAGTGTTAGTGGAATGATGTGTATGGTTATTATTTATTGAAAATTTTCCATAAATGAATGTGCTCTATTTTTAAGGCCTAGATTTGGCTTGTTTAAAATGTCAATCATGCAAGGGCTTAAGCCCCTCCACCTTCCTACGCATGGCAAGACCACCAACATTGATATTGTTATCACCTTCTCTCTCAACAAGCAGTTATATTTCAGCAATTCAGCACATAATATGACTTAAGAAAGAATATTCTCCCTTTAAACGACTGAAAGATAACTAAGACTCCAATGTAAATCATCTGCGATTTATGTCATTGAGACGAGTAATGCTCTCCTACATTCATGGGAACCAAGAGGTTTTGACAATGTTCCCTCATCCTTTAATGCCATTGATTGGGCCTCAGTGATTGAACAGAGTTACGTGTAATGATTGTTAGGTAACTCTCATTATCCTTCTCTACGGCCTTTTTACTTTGTTGTGTGGGGTGATCGAAATCATTATTCTTCAAAGCATATTAGAATAAAAAGAAGTGCTTTTTCAAAAGTTAATGTTGTTAGTTAGTGCCTCTCAACTTGTGTGGAGGTGTCAAAGTGGGCGGGGCCATTGGTACAACTGATCAGGCTGTTCTTTTGAAGCCATCCTACATTAATACTTCATTCTAACATATTTGAAAATAATAGCTCAGAGTAAGTGATCATTGAATTAATTCCTTGTGACATTCAGTTTGTATTGTATTCTAAAATTGATTTGAAATCATGGAACTTCAAAAGCATGACTTTAGATATTTCATATTTTCTTGTTCAAAGATTTCTCTGTCATCATAAATCCTGATACTCTCTCGTCCACTAAAAAAGACTATCAATATTGGTTCCGAATATCATAGATTTTTCAAAAAGTTAGGGTGTTTTTCCACGAACTTTAAATTTGGCAAATAATATCACAAACTTTATCCGAGTTTGTTATTTTCCACCGGTAAAAAAATTACGGCAATATTATCATGATACTGATTTTTTTTCATAATTTCTCGACAACAACTTCGAGAGCTTCAAGTTCTTCAACATTTGAGCATAGTTTTTCTTGTACTACTCTACAAAATTTGTTCCTCAATCCATTAATATTTTTCGTAATTGTTTCATCGGTGGAAAATAACAAACTTGGATAAAGTTCATGATATTATTTGCCAAATTTAAAGCTCGTGGAAAAAATTCAACTTTTTGAAAGTATTATGATATTAGGTACAAATATCTTTTTTTATTATTTTGGACCATTTACCAAAATTAGACATATTTTTAAATAGGGGTAACTGTCCGAAAAAATGGTTTCATTAGTGGACGGCATAAATTTTAATTAGAAAATGATAAAGTGAGAGAGAGAGGAGAATGATATTACCAATTGAGCATTAAAATTATTTACAACTTAAATTTTTTTTTTTTTTTTTTGGATGAAGGAAGTATGGTATTGATTGATGGTCAACGGTAATTTTATGTAAACTTTATTTTCCCGTTATAATACTTGTAATTAAGAAGGGGTTTAAAAGTCGGGTAGATTTGATAAATAAACATTTTATATTTTATTTTCAATATTACGTCCAAAAAATTTAAAGCTTTACGTCGTATATTTACTAAACTTATTTTTACTCAATGGTATTTTATTTCTTAATGCAAAATGCTTCATGATATATGTAAATATGTGTACATTATTTCAAAGATGTCACATGCAATTTGGAGCAGTAAATACTACTCCCTCCGTCCCATAAAAGATATCACACTTGTGGGACGATACAGAATTTTAGGAGGTTTTATTTTTTGTGTTAGGTGGAAAGAGAAAATTTAATATTTATATTATTGTGAGAAAGAACTTTTTTCTAAAACTGAAAATGTTTCATTTTTAGTGGGACAAACTAAAAAGGAAAGTGTGACATCTTTTATGGGACGGATGGGACGGAGGGAGTATATTCCTTACTCACTCAATTTTTAGAGTGAAAAGGTCAATATTATTCTTTGATGAACTATAATCACTATGTTGTTCCAGGTATATTATCGTTTATACAACGTTATTGTTAGGTTGCTCAATATAATTTACACATCTAGGGAAAGTTCGAGAAACAATTAAACATAACTAAAGAAATAGGACAATAAAAATAGTGACAAGAGGTAAAGGTGATGGTAAAGGAGATGAAAGTGTTATAAATTAGATAAATAATTTGGATTATTGGATATTTTTCAAAACAATGAGGACAACTCAGACTACTTACATTTAAACAAAAATCTCGTTAAAGTAGTATTTTTATACTACGAATGGAAAAGACACACAAAATGTGCTAAAAATTGGACAACGTGCTTGTACAACTTCCGGCGAGTCGTTGGGTTCGACATGTTGGTAAACTCAGCGATTTACTAGACTTTTGCACGAGTTGGTGAGTCGTTGGGGTTCGACAAAGTGATGAACTTGGCGTTTGGATTGCCTGCTCCTCTCCTGCGTTCTGGTGGCTTATCGTTTCGTTCCCACATGACTTCAAGCAATAATTTTGACTTTCGATCTCAAGACACTTGAGCTTCCTCTTTGATGCTTAAGCGCCAGATGAGCGTAGTTAAGATATCTTGCATTTTTGGGTCATGGCTCCTGAAACATCAAAAGGACCTAAATCCGAAAAGTTGAATGTCGTTCTAACATTGTACTCACACAACTCACCCGAAAGATCAACAACGTAACCGTTATGGATTCTCCTTCCGATTTTGAAAAGTCCGTCGGCTCAAGAAGCAAACTTGGACTTTACTTTGTCAGGAAAGTGAATCTTCTAGAAGTACACCAACACCCACATCAAACCCACCCTTGAGCAACATCGTCTCCAAAATCAACATCTAAGTTGTTCAATCTTATCTATCATAATCTAAAGTGACAGTTGGGTGAAAATACTGTTATACCTAGTGGTGGGTAGGTTCGGTATTCCTTACCGAAACCACCATACCGTATACCTTACCGTAAATACGGTATGCGAAAAAGTCATACCTTTACCTTACCAAAGTTTTCGGTATACCTTATTTTCGGTATGACGAATTTCCATACCGATATCGTACCTCATTTTCGGTATACCGTACCGAAGTTTGGTATACCTTACTTTTGCGGTATACCTGACTTTCAACATCAATTAAAATAGAAAATTAGAGTTTTTAGAATATTATTTATATTTTATAACTTTAAAAATAAATTAAATATAATTTATTCATAATTATATTTATATTTCACAATAGATTTTATAATTTAAAAATATATAAAATATATTTTATATATAATTGTGTTTATATTTTTGTGGTATATACCTTAGTTTACGGTATATACCGAATTTCGGTATGCAGCGGTATATCGCGGTATTTGAAAATTCATACCGTTACCTTACCGGAATCTTTCGGTAAGGTATCATACCGTACCGAAAGTCACGGTATACCAAAAATTCGGTATTTTTGATATTTTTTCGGTACGATAAGGCCGATATTTTGATATTTCGGTATTTTTCCTCAGCACTAGTTATACCCTTTTTGGAGGAAAAATGAGAAGCTGACTGTATAATTATTTTTTTTTAACAAAAATTGCAAATTCTGTTGAACTATTACACAATTATTTTAAAGCAGAAAAAACAACCACTGGACGAATTTAGGGCTGACAATTTTTGACACGACACGATAATCCGACACGAATCCGCATGAAATTATTAGGTTTGGATCAAGTCTTATTGGATGCGGGTCATTAATGGGTCGACCCACTAAGAACACGAAAAAATCGGGTCGGATGCGGGTCGGGTCGGGTAACCCGTTAAAAATTAATATTATTATTTTTATTTTGAGTAAAGATAAATTTGCAAAAATTGTATACACAAAATGCCCTTCAAATTTTAAAAAGGATAATATTAATTTATTTTGATTAGATAGCATCATTAATTACATATTTTTGTGACTAATTTGACCTTATTTATAATTTTTCATTTTTCATTTGTATTGTTGTACAATATGTACCAAGACCCTTATTAAAAGATAAAATTTTAGAGAGAATAACCATCCATAGTATTTTAATGGAATAATAATGGAATAATTTTTTATTCATTTTATTTAAACTATCACAATGATATAAAGATAAATAAATTGCTTTTTTTTACAAAGTATAAATTAGGAAAACACTCTTTTGTTAGGAAATTCTCTCATATTATTTTTGAAACCATTGATATTTTATCATTAATTTCTAACTTTTAATTTTGAAAATAATATTATACATATTGGTTGATTATTCTATCTAAAATTATTAACATTATAATATGGGTCATTCAATGATGAGACATTGTTGGACTCAACACATATAATAGTAATACAACATTCAAATGTATAGCACTTGCTCCAAAAATTGATAAGATCATGAAAAATTATTAGTATTACTATATGATAAATCACAATATTTTCAATATTTCATTTACTGTATTATTTTAATATTACTTTTATAATTATTTTCATAGTGCGTAATAATATCATAATAGAGATGGTATGATGATAACATGTGGAACCCAACATGTAAGTTGTAACATATCCTTTAATTATATGACTGCTATATAAATTGATATATTTAAATATTATGATAAACCACAACAAATTTTAGACCCATATTATAAAATTAATTTATGATTAATAATCTGTTATAAATGATACATAAGAGCTAGTTCGACGATAGAAGGTTGTTGCTATCAACGTCTAGGCGTGTGACACTTCAAGTATATTAGTTAATATATTCAAAATATATAATTATGTCTTCATTCATGTAATTTTGGATAATAATATTAAATGACCATGTAATGACCCTACTTTGCATATTTCTTCATGTGTTATAATATATAGAAAATATTTGAAATTACAAGCTTCAAATTATATTTCAAATTACAAAAATTAAAGTAGTCGAAAGAAATGAAATAATACAATGTACGTGAGAGATCCAAGTGAAAAATAAAACTAAATCAATTAGTGTTTAGAATAAAAGGATAATTTGAATAAATTTATGAAAAATAAGTTTATACTTATAGATACAAAACGTTAATTCAGATATTATGTACTAGCAAAACTAATCAACAAATAATTTTATAATATAATTTATTTTACTATTATATTCTTTTTATTTTGATTCAATAAATTTAATTTAATTTTTAGTATTTTCACTCTTTTTTGTTTTGTTCTTTTTACTTCTTTAGTTCTTTTATCTTGTTTCAAATTTTTTTGTTGGGTTTTGGAACAAAAGTTATGTATTTGGAACAAAAGTTATGTATTTTGTTGGGTTTTTTTGGATTTTGTTGGAGTTTTGTTGTTTAAAATGGAACATCTTCATGCTATATGGCTTTTTAAAGTCTTGATCATTTTTTGAAGCAATATGTAATCGTGTTGTTATCGTGCTTAGGTTGTTGTCGTGTTGTTATCGTGTCGGGTCAACCCAAAGTGGTTCGTGTTGGTATCGTGTTCAGGTCGATATCGTGTTCTTATCGTGTCCAGGTCGATATCGTGTTCTTATTGTGTCGGGTCAACCCAAAGTGGTTCGTGTCGTTATCGTGTTCGGGTCGTGTCCAGGTCGTGTCCGGGTTTGAAGGTGGCGGGTTGGGTTCGTGTTCGGATTTGGGGTTTCCTTAACAGGTTGGGTTCGGGTTTGGCCTTATTGGGTTGGGTCGTTATCGGGTTGACCCGATAACGACCTAATCCGCACGATTTGCCAGCCCTAGACGAATTGAAAGGCAAAAATTATTGGACAACAAATGGTCCACTAAGATTATAGCATATCAAGTAAGCTACAGATAATAAAGCCCCATTAATAGCATGAGGTGTCGTAGGAAAAGTATTAGGTGATCCGGAAGTCTTGTCTTGCCGTTAAAGAGACGAGAGAGAAAGGTGAGAAGAAGAAAAAGAAGAGGAAGGGTAGAAAGAGAGAACGCCGGTTAGGCGGCTGTGCAGACGGCAGACCCACCAAAATCCTCCAAAAACACCAATTTCTTCGGAGAAATCATCGCCGAAATCCTCTCCCGAAGAGGGAGGGCAGCAGGCGGGCGGCGGCAAAGCGGCGAGGCAGGTCGGTGTTGAGTGCGGCGGCAAGGCAGGGCAGAAGGAATGCTGGCGATGGAGGAGGGTGGATCAGCGAAGAAGGCGTCGGCGATACTCAACCACCGCATGCAGTGGGGGCCACCACCGGGCACTCAACGGCGGGGGATGGCTGACGGCTTTGAGATGGGGGCCGCGTTTGGAGGGGAGACGGGGAGATGTATATGAAGATCTGTATCTGATTTGAAGAGGAACGAAGGTTGCTATTTGAAAAAAAAAATCATCTGAAATGCAGAATTGGATTGGGGAAGAAAGGAGGAGTAATTGAATGGCGCATTAGTTAATTAGGTTTTCATGGTTATAAAGGGATTCCTACCTAAGCAATGCAGAATCTATCAATATATAAAGGGGCAGTTTTTTTTACTGCCACCTGGCAGCATTTTGGCGGGAAAATGAGTTTCTGCAGTTTTGCTATTTCGTATTTTTCTTGGTTTTTTCTGTGAATATTTTTACCATCATTTATGGTTCCAATGCTGCTGTGTTTTTAGGCTTAATTGCATATTTTTAGCTTTATTTTGATTGGTTTTGTGCAGTTCACTATATTTTGCTTTTT